>NC_056748.1:165121775-165168081 GCF_019279795.1 Protopterus annectens
ACTCATTAAATGTATAAGCTGAAAGACAAAACATGATCTGTACCAAAACTGCTAATATGCTTGGCTAGTGCTTTTGTAGTTACACCCCTATGGCTCTAACTGACATGTTCATATATTCTTTCTGAGTGAGAGGTCGGTCTTCCCAACATAAAGTAATAGACATTTCCTGAATCTAACAAGATATACTAAATCCCTACTTGAACAGTCATCATATAAAGTGAAAATAAACAACTTACCAAATTCTGGATGTAAAAAAGTATTCCCATTTTCAAAACAAGTGAAAATTGTGCAGTTCCTGCAATTAAAAGTGCCTATCCTCCGTGAGGTCACCTTTTTAATTGATGACTGATCATAACATAACATACATTTCAAATTCTTTTTATTCTTAAAAGTAAAAAATAGAACTATCCCAACAGTTTGTCTTATCTTGCCATCCACTGCCAAGATATTCAAATTCTTCCTCACAATATTACAAATCTGGGAGACATCTGATGTAAAAGTAACACATGTAGAACTACTATTCTGAGTGTGCCTAACCACCCTTGATGCAGCAGTATTATGTTGCATATAATACATTCTGAAATAGGGACGCCATTTGTTTCCCCTATTCACTCCTTCCACGGTTGATTTACCAGTCATATCAATTTCCTTATACCCTCTATCAATTAGTTCATCTCTAAAAGAAGTCATAGTTTGAGGAAATAGTTATTCATCAGTTATCAACCTCAAAAATCACACGGCCTGTCCTTTAACCACATTCCTAAATGTGTAGCCTAGGTGCATACTGGT
Source organism: Protopterus annectens (assembly GCF_019279795.1). Lineage (NCBI taxonomy): Eukaryota > Metazoa > Chordata > Ceratodontiformes > Protopteridae > Protopterus > Protopterus annectens. Next base: position 165,122,565 of record NC_056748.1, read on the forward strand.
CCTGTGCAGTAGCGTAAATTCTTCTACTTTTAACCTGTTTAACATCTAAAAAAGTGATTTTTTTTCTTGGATAACTCCACAGTGAATTGAAGAAAACTAGTAGTAGAATTTAAATAATCCAAAAACTCATGCAGCCTATCAGAGGTACCTGTCCATAGAAGACATATATAATCCAAAAATCACTTATAGTACTTAATATGCTGACTAAAGCTTGGATTATTAAGGACTAAAGTTGTCTCCCAATACACTATCACTATGTTCACATAAGAGTTGGCACAGGACGTGTCCAGAGCCACTCCAAAGCCTTGCAAATAATACAGGTCTTTAAACATGAAAACATTGTTCTCTAATATTAATTCCATAAACAATGCAATAAGAGAAAGAGTACTAGGAGAACATGTACTGTTGGCATTAAGATACAACCTAACAAGATCCAAGCCAATGTCATTAGGAGTAGTTGTAAACAGTAAACATACATCTAATGTTACAAAGAAGTAATCATCAAACTGACCAACACCATCCACATAAGCAAATACAGACTCCAAGAAATCCTTTGTGTCTTTCAACACAGTAGTGAGCCACCCCCTCTGTCAGACAGTCGGTCTCAGTGGGGGCCACGGTGGCATACCTCTCAACTGTACAGATTTTCGCAGAATCTCTACATTTTTGCCTCATACTTTTGGTCCATTTTTCATAAAATTATGGTTTTCTGTCAAATTAGTGGCAAATTGTTAAAGACTGAAGTTAGAAAATAATGGCAATCAAAAATAAAAAAAAATAATAATAATAACACAAATAAAAAATAAAAATAATAATAATAATAAAAATCAAAAATAAAAAAAATAATAATAATAGAAATAAAAAAAATAATAATAATAAAAATCAAAAATAAAATAATAATAATAATAATAATAATAATAAAAATCAAAAATAAAATAATAATAATAATAATAATAAAAATCAAAAATAAAAAAACAAACGCAATAAGAACTAAAAAAGGAGCTCACGACAGCTACTCGCTAGAGCCCAAAAACATGCTGGTTACTTAACGTACAAAAAGTTTATTTAAAAACTAAGCAACGTTTCCATCACTCCTCTCGAGTAACTTCATCAGAAAGTAAAATAAACACACAGGTGTAGTCACATTTAAAAAGTCCGCTACAAGGCGGCATGATTATTCTAGCCAATCAGCTTGTCTCATTCAAAAGAAAGAGATTTAAAGCACCACAGGTAAAAAAACTAAAATACTCAATCACTGTCAAATGGCAACAAAGTAACATTTGTTAGCGGTAATCACCCATGACGTTTTGCTTCTCATAAGAAGTGAAATGTTTAATGTATATAAAGGGTATATATAAAAATATGTGTGTATAAACCAATGTATGAGAATAACTAATTCTCTTTAAAAATTAATCACTGTAAAACCATCTTATGTCATTTTTAGTTAATTTCATTGTCTCAAGTAGCTCTTTAATTTCAATAAACAAGCTATGTTACAATTATCGTTGAGACCTGGATGAGAAAAAGCATTTAATGACAACTGCCATTCAAGTTCGTGACATTCTAGTATTAGTGAAGTAGGTCCTCCTCTGATGTCATGAACTTGTTAGTCTAGTGCTATAAATTGAAAAGAATGACCAACTTTAATTTATAATGCTTCGCTAAGGCGTTGTCACTTTTGTTCTTAGAAACTGCATAAATGTGTTCATAGATTCTATCCCTAAATTTAAATATACCAGATAACACACAAACTTGATTGTAATTCAAAAAGTATCATTTATTTAGCTGTTTGTAATAACTGTCCTGCATTTTATGTGGGAAAAACAGATTGAAAATTTAGGGATAGAATCTATGAACACATTTATGCTGTTTCTAAGAACAAAAGTGACAACGCCTTAGCGAAGCATATTAACATTAAAGTTGGACATTCTTTTCAATTTATAGCAATAGACCAACAAGTTCATGGCATCAGAGGAGGACCTACTTCACTAATACTAGAATGTCACGAACTTGAATGGCAGTTGTCATTAAATGCTTTTTCTCATCCAGGTCTCAACGATAATTGTAATATAGCTTGTTAATTGAAATTAAAGAGCTACTTGAGACAATGAAATTAACTAAAAATGACATAAGATGGTTTTACAGTGATTAATTTTTAAAGAGAATTAGTTATTCTCATACATTGGTTTATACACACATATTTTCATATATACCCTTTATATACATTAATCATTTCACTTCTTATGAGAAGTAAAACGTCATGGGTGATTACCGCTAACAAATGTTACTTTGTTGCTATTTGACAGTTATTGAGTATTTTAGTTTTTTTACCTGTGGTGCTTTAAATCTTTTTCCTTTGAATGAGACAAGCTGATTGGCTAGAATAATCATGCCACCTTGTAGCGGACTTTTTAAATGTGACTACACCTGTGTGTTTATTTTACTTTCTGATGAAGTTACTTGAGAGGAGTGACGGAAACGTTGCTTAGTTTTTAAATAAACTTTTTGTACGTTAAGTAACCAGCGTGTTTTTGGACTCCAGTGAGTGGCTGTCGTGAGCTCCTTTTTTCATTCTTATTGAGAAAATAATGGCAGACATTTGAGTTTCAGACTTCATACCCTTCAGAAAAATTCATGTTAATGCGAAACCTGTTATTCTATCACCTTTCTAAGTCTGTAAGAGCAGTATTTAAAAATTGTCCCAATTTTTGGAGCTTTGTCCCACTTTTATTTATGGTTTTGTCCAGATTTTTTGCTTTAAGAGGCTGAGAGGTATGGTGGTGGTGGGGCATACTACACTGACTGCCTCAAAAAACTCCAGCTTTACTCTGTAGCATATTGCCTACTCCGAGGTGATCTCTGCCTAACATATAAAGCTATGTCAAACCCAGAGATGTTGGACATGCTACACCTAAAGAAATCCCAATCCCTCCGAGCTACACGCTCTAGGGACCTAAACCTTGTCACCACAATAAACAGGACATGCTGGAGGGATAGATTCCTGTCCCAGAGACTTCCCATTCTCTGGAAAAGGCTATCCATCTATGTCAAGCAAAGTTCTTCATTAGCACTCTTCAAGAAAAATCTTGATGAGTGGATGGGAAATAGGAAATACACCCCGGGAATCACTTCTGTGTCTCTCTCGACAGTGGCACAGGAAAATAACTTTCTTGGGTGGTGTAAGCCAGAGAACCTTGTTGGCTAGGCTTATGTAGGCCCTTGGGCCGATAGCCTAGTATCTACCTATAACCCTATGAACAAATGCTTATGCATTTTGGGTAATCCTTAAATGGCCAGTATTATAGGATGTTGAACACACAAGCACTCATAAAATTCAGATGTAATAACCCTACACATAAAACGATCATATAAATCTTCTTTTACTCCATCAATAATAGAGTCTATGTCCTTCTTTAGTAAGCTACAAGATGAAGACACATCCAAAAGCATGTCTTTCAATTTGCTTTTGTACTGTAGTTAATGACCACTATTGCACCCCTTTTATCAGCTGGACATATAACACTGTGTGGATTGTGCTGTAATTCTCTCAGGGCCATTTGTTCAACCCTGGTTAAGCTGACAAAACATTTGACATTTCTGCTACAGTTATCTCGGTACCCAGTCAGATCCCTTTCACAGGACATAGAAAAGGCCTCAAATAGTGGTTGTAAGGTGGGGGTGAAAGCACTAGGTTTCTTAAATGTATATGCTGCATAATCATGGATATTGGTGGAGAAAGTAGCTTAAGCATAACTTTTCCAGCGATGGACTTGACATCTATGATAGCATCACAGATGTCACTGCTGGCTGGTGCTGTCATTATGGCACTTTAAAGATTACTCCCTGGTGTCTTGTACACTCCTCTACCCCCAGATCTCTGTTACGATGTCTGTGCTTCAAGACACTTTACAGAGTATTCAGTGGTGGTGTTGTGCATTCACCACCCTCTGATCTCTGCAGCAATGTTGGTGAGATCACAACACAATGTATTCCTTGGTATCAACTGGTCCCCTCTAGTTCTCAATCCCCATAGTAATGTTGGTGCCATCATGGCACTTTAAGTATTCTTCGGTGTCTGGGAGTCTCTCATCCCTTGGCCGCTGCAGTAACATTAGTACTGGTATAGCATCTCTGGTGGTCTAGTGTATTTCCCACCTCCTGATTCCTATTTTACTGTCAGTGCTATTATGGCACTTTAAAAGTAAAGCCCCACTGTCTAGTGGTTCTCCCACCATGTTCCTGTTTGTTGGTTGAATGCCACTTTTTGGCTATGTTCAGAACTGAGATATTATAGAGATGGCCATGCTGATCTACACAACCAAGTGTTTTTTTGAATCATTTAACTGTGTAGATGCCTTCCTGGAGTCAGTTCCGGGGAGAGGTCACATGACTAATTAACATATGTTCTCTCCCAGAATACCTCACCATTGCTGTGAGGCCAGCCCTTCATGGTGCTGCATGTCTTCGTGATGCAGGACCAGACAGCATGGTTTAAAGGTGCTCGCTGAATTGGACAAAGGTACTGAGATGCACAAATCACTGTACCTTCATGAATTCAGCCCAATGTCTCTTTTTCCAAGAGTAAACCTGTTCTCTTTTATAATCATTAAGATCCCTGCAGTACTTAACACACTTTCTTTCCTTAATGTCATTTACAAACTTAGAACCAAATGTTTTGTATTGATTTAACAAGCTCTCAAAGTTATTCTCATTATGAAAATGCTGTGATTGTCTTTCCAAGTTCTATATTTTAAAACAAAATATATTCTTATTGAATTATCACTTATGACATATAATTTTCTATAGAGTCATTGTTAATCAAATATTACATAGCTTATTCAATTCCTGCCTTCCCTTAAACCTCATTTCTCCTCCAAATCAATATTCTACATGAATTGTTCTAACAATTCCATTTTTATATGTAATTTGCTCCTTCCCTTTTCTAAAGATCTCGGTTCCAGTTCTTTTATCTCTGTTACTATATTCACCCACTTCTAATACGGTTGGTTTAGACTTTGATTTCCATTTTCTAGCAACTGCTTTTTTGGCAGCAACCAAAATTAAACTCAGCAAGACCTCATGATGGACCAGAATCCATAAAGTTTGCAGAATCTGGCACATTGTGCTGATATCAGTGGAAAAGCTGCAAATAAGCATGTAATATGTAAATATGCCATAGTGAACTTAGGATATCTGAGCGTGTAACAGTGTGTCTCAGAAGTAATGGTGTACTGTATATCAGTCACTTCTACTTCATACATCATGAAAAATATTTGACAAAGTGTGATGTACATTAACAAAGATACAGAAAGAATATAACAATCTAAACAGCTTGATATTTGTAAATAAATATCTAGAACAGAATCCTGCCAATAAGCTTACAGATAACTATGGTATATCTATGTAACTCCATTATTATTAAAATATGCTAGCTCTCACTTACTGATTATGAAGGAATCCGTAAAAAGTGTAATAAAAAAAATAATTGTGAAGGGTAATCACAGCCACATCACCGCAGGTGACATTAGCTAACAGTGGGAGAGAGACATGTAGGGAACACAGATAATCACAGGTGACATTAGCTAACAGGGTGAGGGACATGTAGGGAAAACAGATAATCACAGGTGACATTAGCTAACAGGGTGAGGGACATGTAGGGAACACAGATAATCACAGGTGACATTAGCTAACAGTGGGTGAGGGACATGTAGGGAACACAGATAATCACAGGTGACATTAGCTAACAGTGGGAGAGGGACATGTGAGGAACACATATAATCACAGGTGACATTAGCTAACAGTGGGAGATGGACATGTATGGAACATAGATAATCACAGGTGACTTTAGCTAACAGTGGGAGAGGGACATGTAGGGAATACAGATAATCACAGGTGACATTAGCTAACAGTGGGTGAGGGACATGTAGGGAACACAGATAATCACAGGTGACATTAGCTAACAGGGTGAGGGACATGTAGGGAACACAGATAATCACAGGTGACATTAACTAACAGTGGGTGAGGGACATCTAGGGAACACAGATAATCACAGGTGACATTAGCTAATAGTGGGAGAGGGACATGTGAGGAACACATATAATCACAGGTGACATTAGCTAACAGTGGGAGAGGGACATGTAGGGAACACAGATAATCACAGGTGACATTAGCTAACAGGGGGAGGGACATGTATGGAACACATATAATCACACACCCAAGGAAATGGATTCATAGAAAAGTAGATGTGGGTTATGGGTGAAGAAGAGGGACACACACACAAGAGGTATGTTGGAACAGGAACATCTAGGAAAAAGTCAGAGGGACATGCACAATGTTTTTTTTTTTTTTGTGGGAATAGGCCTCACTTTTTATTTTATTTTAAGAATAGAAGGAAAGGTAAAGATAGGAAAAGAGGATGAGAAGGCCATCATAGCAGGTATACCCATAGAGCAGATATCACAATACATGAAAGACAAAGGCTGGAAAAACCAATAAGGACAGGTAAGTTACAGACGACACACTGCACAATGCAGGCAATGGAAATTTGTCCAACAGGGTGGGGATCCATACCAGTCATGCTGAAATGCAGAAAAACATATCTACCTATTCACTGTCATGTTATGACGTGTTGCAAACTGTGTGGCAGTCACACCTGGATGTGTATGACCAATGGTAGATGTGTGTTGTAGGGTGATAAATAAGGTTCACAGTACACATTGGATAAATGAACACATATCCAAGCAGTCTGTCAGCAGTGGAAGGGTAAACCAAGCAACATCAAAACCACCAAATGCAGATCTTGGAATGCTAAATAAGTCTAGCACAGGACATAACAGAACCTCTCACCATGCATGCAAAAGACAAAATACAAAGCACAGTGCCAGACAGCAGTACTGCAACAAAGTAGCAAACTGCCTGCTACCTACATAAACAGATGTGTAATGAAATGCATATGTCACAGACATATCCAGTGTCAAAGGCAACTCACAGTTGCAGGCATATATGTATGACCTTCAGTGGTCTAACAGGAAATTAGATGAAAACCATGTCAATAGACATACACACACACCAATGACATGTAATAATAATACTTGGTTGCAAATCTATGACTAATACTATATAAAAATATCAGTTTGTGCACATGAATTTCAACAACATGCACTGGTACCAATGTAACACACAAGTATAACATGAACAAAGATGTATTGCAAGCAGTAACCATACATACACTGGCTACAATGTAACACACAAGTATAAACAGAACAAGGATGTATTGCAAGCAGTAACCATACATACACTGGTTACAATGCAACACACAAGTATAACAAGAACAAAGATGTATTGCAAGCAGTAACGATACATACACTGGTTACAATGTAACACACAAGTATAACAGGAACAAAGATGTATTGTAAGCAGTAACCATACATACACAGGTTACAATGTAACACACGTGTAACAAGAACAAAGATGTCTTGCAAGCAGTAACCATACATAAACTGGTTACAATGTAACACGTAAGTATAATAAGAACAAAGATGTATTTCAAGCAGTAACCATACATACACTGGTACCAATGTAACACGCAAGTATAACAAGAACAAAGATGTATTGCAAGCAGTAACCATAAATACAGTGGTTACAATGTAACACACAAGAATAAACAGAAAAGGATGTTTTGCAAGCAGTAAACATAGATACACTGGTTACAATGTAACACAAGTATAACACGGACAAAGATGTATTGCAAGCAGTAACCATACATACACTGGTTACAATGTAACACACAAGTATAACAAGAACAAAGATATATAGGAAGCAGTAACCATACGTACACTGGTTACAATGTGACACAAGTATAACAAGAACAAAGATATATTGCAAGCAGTAACCATACATACACTGGTTACAATGTAATACACATGTGTAACAATAACAAAGATGTATTGCAAGCAGAAACCATACATACACTGGTTTGTAACACACAAGTGTAAACAGAACAATGATGTATTACAAGCAGTAACCATATATACACTGGTTACAATGTAACACACAAGTATAACAAGAACAAAGATGTATTGCAAGCAGTAACCATACATACACTGGTTACAATGTAACACACAAGTATAACAAGAACAAGGATGTATTGTAAGCAGTAACCATACACACACTGGTTACAATGTAACACACAAGTATAACAAGAATGAAGATGTATTGAAAGCAGTAACCATACATACACTGGTTACAATGTAACTCAAAGTATAATAAGAACAAAGAAGTTTTGCAAGCAGTAACCATACATACATGGTTACAATGTAACACACAAGTATAACAAGAACAAATGTGTATTGCAAGCAGTAACCATACATACACTAGTTACTATGTAACACACAAGTATAACAAGAACAAGGATGTATTGCAAGCAGTAGCCATACATACACTGGTTACAATGTAACACACAAGTATAAGAAGAACAAGGATGTATTGCAAGCAGTAACCATACATACACTGGTTACAATGTAACACACAAGTATAAAAAGAACAAATATGTATTGCAAGCAGTAACCATATATACAGTGGTTACAATGTTACACAAAAGTATAAACAGAACAAGGATGTATTACAAGCAGTAACCATACATACACTGGTTACAATGTAACACTGACAAGCATAACAGGACAAAGATGTATTGCAAGCAGTAACCATAAATACATTAGTTACAATGTAACACAGAAGTATAACAAGAACAAAGATGTATTGCAAGCAGTAACCATACATACACTGGTTACAATGTAACACACAAGTATAACAAGAACAAGGATGTATTGCAAGCAGTAACCATACATACACTGGTTACAATGTAACACACAAGTAAAACAAGAACAAAGATTTATTGCAAGAAGTAATCATGCATACACTGGTTACAATGTAACACACAAGTATAACAAGAAGAATGATTTATTGCAAGAAGTAATCATGCATACACTGCTTACAATGTGACACACAAGTGTAACAACAACAAAGATGTATTGCAAGCAGTGACCATACATACACTGGCTACAATGTAACACACAAGTATAACAAGAACAAGGATGTATTGCAAGCAGTAACCATACATACACTGGTTACAATGTAACACACAAGTATAACAAGAACAAGTATGTATTGTAAGCAGTAACCATACGTACACTGGTTACAATGTAACACACAAGTATAACAGGAACAAAGATGCATTGCAAGCAGTAAATATACATACACTGGTTACAATTTAACACACAAGTATAACAAGAACAAGGATGTATTGCAAGCAGTAACCATACATACACTGGTTACAATGTAACACACAAGTATAACAAGAACAAAGATGTATTGCAAGCAGTAACCATACATTCATTGGTTACAATTTAATACAAAAGTATAACAAGAACAAAGATGTATTGCAAGCAGTAACCATACATAAGTAACAAAAAGTGACGAACCAGCTCTCTGACTCAGGATAAAAGTTTAATCCACTTATTAGATCCAGTGCCATCTTTAGTAACCATACATACACTGGTTACAATGTAACACACAAGTATAACAAGCTGGTAAACGGAGTGCTGAGCAGGACGCTGCTCGTGCAGATACAGGAAGTAACCAAATCCAAAACGATAGACAACAGCAAGCTCAATGCTGTACTATGTTGCGACCTCCACCAAACAGTAGAAACAGCCAGCTAAATAAATCCTTCTTTTATTTAAACCACCAAAAGTCGGCCAGACAAGGTACATCCACGAAATGATACACAGGAAAGTCAACAGTTAAGCGCTTTCGATTGGTACATCCAATCTTCCTCAGAACTAATGCCATAAAAGTTAATTGAGCTTTTATACATTTCATCCTTACTACAATTCAAAAAATGCGCCAAATCTTTTAAAGGAGAAACGTCATTGAATGTAAAACTGTAGAAATCCTGTATATATACAGACTAATTACATCTAACTAACAATATAATAGATCAATACCCACTAAATTCTTTATTAAAATCTACATAACATAAAAATAATTATAATTATTATGTATATATTATTGATCAAATATTCAACTAATATAACACTAATATAAAACTAATTATAATGTGCACATATTATATAAAATTCATATTCCAATTCATATGTACCAATAAATGTATAAATTATATACATATATAAATATATAAATAATAAATATAAATATATATATAAATATAAATATAAATGAAATATAAATAATAATAATATAAATACTTATTAATATAAAATGTGAATGATAAACATGTATTTTGCACAATGCATGAATCCTAAAATGTAACACAATATAACAATGTTGCTCTAAAAACTACTAAAAATTCTAAAACCTACTACAATACCTCCCTGGGGATATCAACAGTAATTATTGAACAAGGAAAGGTTTGATGCTAATATGGTCATTAAGACCTGGATATCTGGTGGCATCAGTTTTTATTTGCCATATACTCTCCTTGAGTGCTAATTCATTTTTCCAATTACCTTCATACGTCTTGATTTGATCAATAATGGTAAAAATAAACTTGTGATTTTCCCCTTTCTCAAGCACATGTCTGTATAATGCATTCGTGGTATCATGTTTATTAATCTTATAATTATGCTCGTATATTCGTTTTTTAATGCATCTCTCTGTTTTTCCAATATAATAACCCTACATGCTGTACAGCAGGCTAGGTATACCACTTTTTTACTATTGCAATTACCTCTTAAACATTGGATCACTGTATGGTTGATATCTGCTAATATTACTTTATTCACTTCATTTATATAATAGCACTGGCGGCATCTACCACACTTGGTAGTACCTGGTATATTTATCCATCACTAAACTCATCCTATCCTTCCGTTCCAAAAGTCTTTTAATGTTAAGTGCTGCCTTAAATACAATCTTTGGTTTATTTCCCAGCTTAATATCTAAACCATTTGAGTGAATAATATCCCAATGTCTGTACAGGATTTCCTTAATATAATGTACATAGGGATTGTAAGTGAGTACACATACCCTATTAAAGCTATTAGTCATTTCCTTCGCCCTAATATTGCTGATACCTTCGATGTCACCAAGTAGCGGTTTATATTTCTTGCCCCATTCTGAAATAACAAATTGTGAAATTTTCTTAATCATTTTCATCGGGTATCCCCTATTGTGGAACATATTACATAATAAATCTATATCTTCTTTCATAACTTCCACATTTGAGGACATACGTACCGTCCTGATACATTGCCCTTTAATAATATTTTTAAACATATGGGGTGGGTGATTACTATTGTAAGCTACAAAATCATTGGAATAAGTCGGTTTTCTAAAAATTCTAGAAGTGAACCCAACATCCGTATTTCCAATAAGAGTGTCTAAATAAGCAGTCTCTTTGCTACTGAAGTTATAAGTAAATTTCAGGAATTCAGTAGTATTATTTAGGAATTTGACGAACTCATGGATCTCATTCTCTGAACCCTTCCATAATATGAATAAATCATCCAAAAATCGGGCATAATATTCAACCTTTTCATAATATTTGCTTTTAAACAAATATTCGGTTTCCCACTCTAACATGACCATATTAGCAAATATAGGCATAAGCACCCATGGCCACCCCGATATTTTGTCTGAACAATTCACCCTGAAAGGTTATATAATTATGTTCCAACACTAGAGACATGAGTTCAGTGAGTAAACAAATCTTGTCCCATGAAAAACCTGAAAACTTCCTGAGACTATTGGAAAAAAATTCCAATCCTACATCCTTAGGTATACTTGTATATAAATCAACCACATCTATAGTGATAAATATATGGTCCTTATTCCATTTGTCAGGTGTAAGATTGTATAGAAACTGCCATGAATCTTTCATAATATGAGGCACTACTTTATATATATGTTTCATCCACGTGTCTATCAGGACTCCTATGTTGTAGGTTTTAGATTTAGATCCTGACACTATTGGTCTATACGGGGGATTGTCTATAGATTTATGAATTTTGGGTATGCCTACAATCTTAGCCACCACTGGATAGTCATTTCTTATGAACTTATATACTTTATCACTTATTCTGTTGTCTATCATATATTCCTCAATAATAAGATCAATTCTTTTATACCCTATATTAATTTGATTTTGTGATGTAACTTCATAATTTCCTGAATCGTAGAGCCAATTATGCATTTTAGAGTTATAATCAGTAGTGTAGCATATAACGATACCACCTCCCTTATCGGGTTTCATGATACGTAGATCTTTGTTCCTTATTAAACTATTCAGGCATGTTCTTTCCTTTTGAGTAAGGTTATCCAGCTCTATACTTTCTTTGGTTCTATTCTTTTTATAATTGGAACAAAACCAATATATATCTTTACTCACTACCTGTTCATAACTGTGAATGGACTGATTATTAGGGGGTATATAGGTGCTTTGTTTCTTAAGGGTAACATTATGGCTTGTGTTATCCACTATACTATTGTCAAATTGCAATGCCAGGTTAAGTCTTCTACAATACAGTTTCACTTCCTTTATTGTGTCTATTAAATTAAAATCTGATGTTGGTATAAATTTCATTCCTTTACTCATTAAACTTACAAATTGATGATCAATTAACATGTCAGTATAATTATAAACCTTGAAACCATTGTATTCAGACATAACCTGGTGTATATCCACATCATTTTTCTTCTTCTCTAATTTAGATATATTATTTCTATACTTATGAACAAACACTTCAAATAATTCACTAAAATTTTCACTGTGTATCTTTATACTATGAATAACTTGACTAATATAGGGTTCGTCTATCCCTTTCATATTTCCAGATTTTTCCTTACAATCACATTGTCTATTAATCAATTCCATCTGTTGTTGAAATTCCTTTGTTTGGGTGCCGGGAAAAGAACAAAGATGTTTTGCAAGCAGTAACCATACATACACTGGTTACAATGAGACACAAGTATAACAAGAACAAAGATGTATTGCAGGCAATAACCATACGTACACTGGCTACAATGTAACACACAAGTATAACAAGAAGAAAGATGTATTGCCAGCAGTAACCATACATAATCTGGTTACAATGTGAAATACAAGTATACCAAGAACAAAGATGTCTTGCAAGAAGTAACCATCCCTACAGTGGTTACAATGTAACACACAAGTATAACAAGAACCAAGGTGTATTGGGAGCAGTAACCATATCTTACACTTATTATAATGTAACACACAAGTATAAGAAGAACAAAGATGTATTGCAAGCAGTAATTATACATACACTGGTTACAATGTGATATACAAGTTTACCAAGAACAAAGATGTATTGCAAGAAGTAACCATTCCGACACTGGTTACAATGTAACACAGAAGTATAACAAGAAAAAGGATGTATTTGAAGCAATAGCCATACATTAACTCATTACAATGTAACTCACTAGTATAACATGAACAAAGATGTATTGCAAGCAGTAACCATACATACACTGGTTACAATGTAACAAACAAAATATAACAAGAACAAAGTTGTATTGCAAGCAGTAACCATACATTCACTGGTTACAATGTAACACACAAGTATAACAAGAACAAAGATGCATTGCAAGAAGTAACCATACATACATTGGTTACAATGTAACACACATGTATAACATGAACAAGGATGTATTGCAAGCAGTAACCCTACATACACTGGTTACAATGTAATACACAAGTATAACAAGAACAAGGATGTATTGCAAGCAGTAACCATACACACACTGGTTACAATGTAACACACAAGTATAACAAGAACAAAGATGTACTGCAAGCAGTAATCATGCATACACTTTATTACAATGTAACACACAAGTATAACAAGAACAAGGATGTATTGCAAGAAGGAACCATACATACACTGGTTACAATGTAACACAGAAGTATAACAAGAAAAGAATGTATTACAAGCAGTAACTATACATACACTAGTTATAATGTAACACACAAGTATAACAAGAAAAAGGATTTATTTCAAGCATTAACCATACATACACTGGTTACAATGTAACACACAAGTATATCAAGAACAAAGATGTATTGCAAGCAGTAACCATACGTACACTGGTTACAATATAACACACAAGTATAACAAGAACAAAGATGTATTGCAAGCAGTAACCATACATAAACTGGTTACAATGTAACACACAAGTACAACAAGAACAAGGATGTATTGCAAGCAGTAACCATACATACACTGGTTACAATGTAACACACAAGTATAACAAGAACAAATAGGTTTTGCAAGCAGTAACCATACATACACTGGTTACAATGTAACATGCAAGTCAAAGAAGAACAAAGATTTATTGCAAGCAGTAACCCTACATACACTGGATACAATGTAACACACAAGTATAATAAGATCAAGGATGTACTTGATGCAGTAACCATACATACACTGGTTACAATGTAACACACAAGTACAACAAGAACAAAGAGGTTTTGCAAGCACTAACCATACGTACACTGGTTACAATGTAACATGCAAGACAAAGAAGAACAAAGATTTATTGCAAGCAGTAACCCTACATACACTGGATACAATGTAACACACATGTATAATAAGAACAAGGATGTACTTGATGCAGTAACCATACATACACTGGTTACAATGTAACACACAAGTACAACAAGAACAAAGATGTATTGCAAGCAGTAACCATACATACACTGGTTACAATGTAACAGACAAGTATAACAAAAACAAAGATGTATTGCAAGCAGTAACCATACATACACAGGTTACAATGTAACACACAAGTATAACAAGAACAAGAATGTATAGGAAGCAGTAGCCATACATACACTGGTTACAAAGTAACACGCATGTATAACAAGAAGAAGGGTGTTTTGCAAGCAGTAACCATACATACACTGGTTATAATGTAAAGCACAAATATAACAAGAACAAAGGTGTATTGCAAGCAGTAACCTTACATACACTGGTTACAATGTAACACACAATTATAACAAGAACAAGGATGTATTGCAAGCAGTAACCATACATACATTGGTTACAATGTAACACACAAGTGTAATAGGAACAAAGATGCATTGCAAGCAGTAACCATACATACACTGGTTAGAATGTAAAACAAGTATAACTAGAACAAGTATGTATAGCGAGCAAGGGCACCCACAAGCAGGTGGAACTAGCTGGCTGGGAGATTAATTTTCATTTTTTTTTTTTTTTTTTTAAGGGCATTTTTCTTTAAGAACGCCCTATACAGACACACAGATGTAGCAGGTGTTTGTGAATTGTTTACATCTTCTCTGTCTGTGCAACCGATGGATTACGTTTTCATCTTCTGCACGGAATTTGAATTTCAGGAGATGTTTGGACTACGGACGAATGTACAAGTGAGAGGTAGGTGTGTTTTAAGTGTTTAAGAGTTGTGTGTGTGTAAGAAATAGGTAGGTAGGTAGGGTGTGTGGATATAAGAAGTAGGTAGAGGTGTATATGTGTTGTTTATATAAGAAGTAGGTAGAGGTGTGTATGCATTTATGTAAGAAGTAGGTAAGGGTGTGTATGCGTTTATGTAAGAAGTAGGTAGGGTTGTGTATGCATTTATTTAAGAAGTAGGTAGGGGTTTGTATGTGTGTGTGTGTTTGTGTGTGTGTGTGTGTGTGTGTGTGTGTGTGTGTGTGTGTGTGTGTGTGTGTGTGTGTGTGTGTGTGTGTGTGTGTGTGTGTGTGTGTGTACTGGTGTGACTTTTGAGTTGGGACTGGTTTGAATGGAGTTTGCGGTTTTTTTTTTTTTTTTTTTTTATCTTTAATTGTTCAACGAAGATGCATTCACTGAAATGCGATTTGCAATGTGATATAGACCCGCAAACATAAATTTTAAGCCATTTTAAGCATCAGATGACATTATGCATTATTTTTTCATTAATTCTGCTTATGTTGATTTGAGAGGGAAGATGCATTTTTCTGGTCTGATCTATAAGGAAGGCTGCTGTTATTCTATTTTTATATATACATAAAACATTGAAAAATGAAACACAAAGGCTATAAAAATATTATAATTTGTATTGCTTTTTCCACTCTCTCAAGCTGAGGCTTACCTCAGTGACAAACCTGTATTTTTTGCTCATGTTCACTATTACATCACAAGTATTTTCCATATTCTCCTAGTAAATCTTTTATTTGTTTATGGAGTTTTAGTTGTTTAAAATTACATATACAAGTCTTTTTGATCTAGATAATTGATTGAGAGGAAAAACAAATTAATACAAAAAGGCCTTCTTCCTGCCACAGTGGGAAATTTGGCCAATGACAAATTTAGTTCTAAGGAGAAGCTCTCAAAAACAGTTTTCTTCCAAAGTTGGTCTAATAGAGGAGAAAAAATTATCATTATATAGATGTACATAGACAACATGAATTCTCTGCAGATAGAAATAAACCTATTAGAAAAAACTCTCAGGTCTCCATTTCTTTTTCTGCTAAGAAACTTGGCCCACTATACCAAGGGCACATTCCACTTCAGAAGTTGCTTACCTCATTGGCCTTTTTCTGTAAAGCAGTCTTGGTTGATGTTTATGTCACAGCTACTTATCTTCACTGAATATCTTTGCAAAACACTATAAGCTGGATGTGATCTCTAGGTCTTGATTTTCTTTTAGTACCATAGTGGTTAGGGGTACTCTCCCATGAGGGAGACCACACACAATGATTAGCCTTTCCTGCTGTCGTTGAGTTGCACCATAGTGGTTAGGGGTACGCTCCCATGAGGGAGACCACACACAATGATTAGCCTGTTCTGATGTCGTTGAGTAGCACCATAGTGGTTAGGGGTACGCTCCCATGAGGGAGACCACACAATGATTAGCCTGTCCTGATGTTGTTGAGTAGCACCATAGTGGTTAGGGGTATGCTCCCATGAGGGAGACCACACAAAATGATTAGCCTGTCCTGATGTTGTTGAGGATGTACTTCCTCATATCAGATATGAACGTTATGTACTTACTATAACAATATATATGGGTGAGCCTGACTATTCTAAGTAATATACCCACAGTGTTTTTCCTTCCATTTTACTGACTGGTCTATTCCATTTGTCTTGTGTTCTTAATGATTTCAATGACTTCTACATTCATCAGTGTAAAACAGTTCATATAACACATATCTACTCATGTAGTCCAATTAAATGTAAATGTGACACATGCTACATTTCACAAATATTTTTTTTCAAGAAGTGGATGTACATAATATATTAGAGGATCAATAAGCCACCTCAAAGCTTCTAAAACATACAAATAATGAATGTCATAGATTCATAGATTCATAGACTGTTTCTAGGCTAACGGCTCTCTAAAGCCTGGCCAGGTTTTCCTGAAAGAATAATGATGTCCTGCATCCAAATATGACATTGAGGACCAGGCGTTTATAAGCTACCTGTGCCTATAAGGGACCTAGGTGCCAGGCCCGATATAAATTTCATTTTTCCCATCCACTTGTCTAGGTTGTGTTTAAAATGGGCAATAAACAAGCTCAACTTCACATGGATGGGAATCCTGTTCCATAGGACAGGCAGTGTCTGGGGCACATATCTGTCTCTCTAGTATATTTTGTTTATGTCACAGACAAAATTCACCTTCCTAGACCTTGTAGTACTTTTTCCCTTACGAATATGTAGGAGATTCACAAGTGTGGGGTTTGCAGATGCCTTGTAAGCCAGGCATAGATCACCTATCAGCAGTTTATAGGAGACTGAGCAGAGGGAAAGGGTTTTAAGGTGCTCTGCATAAAGCAGGCATGTTATTCCTTGTATTCTTTTTGTAAGGAATCTTTAAGGTCGCTGTAGTTGCTGCATATGCCTGGTCAGTTACATAGCAAAGTACTGTACTCTGTGAATGGTCTGATAAGGGCAGAGTACAGTGGGGTAATGACCTCTTTGGACCTAGATGCTATACCTTTACTTATACTTTGCACAACATAAAAAGGGTTTCTTCACTACTGTGGCCATGTGGTTGTTGAAGGCAAGGCTACTGTCTACACGTGTACCAAGATCCCTGACCACTGAGTTGACTCTGAAGGGTGTATTATCAACATGGTAATTAGCCTGGATGGTTAAGTTCCCAAGGGGTACAATTATGCATTTCTTACTATTGAGTTTAAGACCATGCCTTTGACACCATTTATTAGTCAGATAGACCTGCTTGAAAAATGTTAGTGTCTGCAGTGGAGTTGATGATTACCCCAATCTTGCAATCATCTGAAAACGTAATCATCCATAAATCTTCAGCATTTGGTTACATTTCAGAGAAGTAGATGCGAAAAAGGAGTGGGCCCAAGAACAAGCCCTGGGAGACTCTACTAGTGACTGGTCTCTTGTTGGAGGTGGCTTCACCTATTATGACCTCCTGGTTCCTATCAGTGAGTTGGTTATCTAGCAGGTAATAAAACAGTTTATACCCAAATTAGTGAGCTTGTCTATAATGCCTGAGTGGGGTATTGTATCAAAAGCCTTGGCCAGGTCAAGGTAAACTATGTGTATAGTCTTACCATCATTCAATGCTTTGATGACCCTCTCAAAAAATTTAATAGACATGACTTTCCTTTAACAGAGCCAAATTGTGATGGGTCCAGTATTTGCAGGTTACCTATGCCCTCATTTATCATGTCCATGATGATTCTTTCCGTGGCCTTACCTTACCACAAAAGGTACCTTGTAACCATCCACGTAGTGCTTATGGTTGTGTCCATGATGATCCTTTCCGTGGCCTTACCTTACCACAAAAGGTACCCTGTAACCATCCACATATTGCTTATGGTTGACCCTCCGGGTTTCCTTTGTTAATCCCTTTTCTCTTTTTTTTTTCTTCTCTTCCACTCCCCCCCCCCATTAATATGAGAAACTGGGCTGTCATTTTGCTTTGGTGGCCCTTGCTGGCCTGAATCCCACTGCACAAGTGTGACGATGAGGATGAACTTAACTGCTTCTGTGAGCACACAGTGTTTTGCACAGTTATGCACTCTTTCAGTGACATTCACATCTACAGTTGGGGGGTTCAAAACTTGGCCATACCTCTCAATTGTATAGGTTATTGCAGAATGTCCAGATTTGTCATCGATTTTTGGTGAAAGCCTGTTTAAAAAAAAAAGCTCTAGTACAAACAAGAAACATTGCAGAAATGCAATAACTGAAACATCTAACAATATCAAAATTGCACTCCAAAATAATGTCTATAAAAAATGGCAAACAGAATACAATAAGTAGTTTGAAGAGGAAACCCCCCCCCCGCACCCCAATGTAAATCTGTTATGTATACTAACTCAGTTTGCATAAAATTGGAGAAGGGGAAAATATGCTGCCACAAAAGGAAATACTGACAGCCCAGATATCTGGAATTTTGTAAATAATTCTATGTCATTTGTGAATATTGATATGATTCATACAGAAGTGTGTGTGTAAAGGTGTAAAGTACTGAGCAAAAATGTAACACAGCATGCCCTGCCAGCTTAGAATAGAAATGTATATAAACTATTGTAATTGTGTAAATGTATATGTTTTAACAATTGAAACTAGAGCAGAGTTGTGTCCTAGTTGCCTGTTGCACATTTTTGTTGCATGTTGTGAGAGAACGATACTGTCCATTTTACTTTTTTTATGGGGCTGCTATCAGCCATTAGGGATAGAGTGGCATCTGCATCCATGTTAACTATTGCCTGCCTGGATGTGGCCTTACCGAAGGTATAACTGCTGTCTGAATTAATTTTGGCCCATCAGATGTCACTCATTTTCTGTAGTAGTATGTAATACTTCTGCTCTGCTCCTGTGTCCACCCCTTGTTAGAGGGCTGTGCCACAACAACAATTAACAATTAGTTCCAGCTGGAGTGTTATTATGTACACCTGAACTTTTTGCGGTCTGTTGAAATATAAGCCTGCACCAGATTGAGTTGTGCTACTGTTTTCTATCTGTGCATATTTCAAATGTTTACATGTAGTTATTAGTATTTTTATTTAAAGTATGTATGCACCCTAAGTTCAAACATTTTCAGACACTGTGGGATTGGGAGTTTCTGTAACTTCAATTGTGCTACGTATAAATAATTCGGTTTGAAATTTGGAACACTTTTTATTGGACTTTGTCCTGATGTGACAAGACATTGGCTGCTGGTTAAGTTTTATAGTTTGTTACTCTTTCTGAATAAATATATTTTAGATTTTTTTTTCTTAGAATACCAGGCTGCACTCAAGTTTAGAGATGGGTTATTATTTGGAATAGTAAACTTTCAAAGTATGAAATGTGGTGACGTTAGCTCTGTTTATTTTATTAAACGTAGGGTTTTGTTTATTTAGTAGTTGTTGCCTGACCCTATTAAAGGTGAAGCTCCAGTAGGTGCATTGTAAAACCCATCTTGGCCAAATAAAGGTATTGATTGCTTCACCTCTGTGTTCCAGCTTCTGCCCATATGCAGTTGGTTAAATAGGAAATGGCAAATAGAATATTTTGCAGTACTTATCAGGAGAATTATGTTGTGCTGTTTGCATTGTTCTCACATCTTCAAGGAGTGCTGATTTTTGCTACTGATCTACCTTAATTGATAAGGAAGTCCCAAACATAAATATTTTTTGGAGAGTAGCTAGCATTACAAATCACAGGACGTCAGACCAAAGAGGGGGAGTTGTTGTTATTAACTGTTTTTAATTACTTCTTACTTTGAGGCAGAAATCTGTTTTCTTAGTATATTAATAGATATTTTAATGAAGTGTTGTATTGGTCGCATTCAGGATGGATTAACATTGTCTTCTGCAAGTAGTTTTGATTTAAGCATATTGCAAAGTAACTCCCAAAGAGACTGTGTTCTTGTCACTACAGGATGTTTACTAAGGTGAGAGTATGCAAAGAACTACATAAATAACGTTATCATGGAGAACATAACATTTACTGCAGGTTTAAAAAGACATGGCTTACTAATTTACAGATATGCAGACAGACATGCACAGTATGTTTAACTGTTATGTTCTGGTGTGTATGCATTTTTATTATATGCTGGAGTCTTTATTGCTGCTTATCGAGAAAAGCTTTTTTCTAGACTCTAAAGGTTAGAAAGAGGTGTTTTATACCCTTCAAGGATTGTGACAAGTTATGAGCAGTTTACAAATCATAAAGCACTATCTTCTTCCCCTGTCATACTGTATTTTTATTTAATTGTTTTATCAGTTAAAATTAAGTAATGTGCATTCAGTTACAGAATAGTATAGTACATTCACAGAGAGCCATTGTTTGGTTTCTGTTACATGATGTACTTTTCTTTTTTTTTAATCCACATAAAGGTCAAATTTTTTTTTTTATTTTACATTTGTTTACCAGGGAGGTCCGACTGGACAAAGCTGTTCATTTTCAGCAGAGGCTCAGGGAGAAAAGCTCCAGAACAATTGCTAACATACTATACATAAGATATGTACGTGAGCATTGTGGTTTACACAGTTATAAAATATAGCAGATATATGATTGCATAAGATATTTACATAAGCATAATGGTTTAGACATGCAATTAAAAGTATAGTAGGTAGTAACATGTGATTGTTCATACAGTATGTTTAGTAGAGATAATGTTGAAGATGTACTAAAGATAAGACAAGAAAGGAAAAACTAAAAAAGCACTAGCCAGATTGTCAAAGCAGGAGAATATAGACAAGTTCATGTGAGATTCATTGACATTTTAAGGGAAACTGTGAAGACTGTGCATAAAACACACATTACTATCCAGAATTCATACCTCAGTCTCAACCTCTTAGAGCAAAAAATCTGGACAAAGATTAAAATGATGGGGGAACAAGTAGGGAAAGATTTTAAATATTGCTCTTACAAACTTAGAAAGTTGATAGAATAATAGGTTTTGCATTAGCATGACATTTCTGAAGGATGTGGACTCTTCAACTCAAATCTTTATCATTATTTAATGACTTCAATCCTCAGCTATTTGGCAGAAAAGTATAGATTTTAGGAAGAACACACAAAAAATATGAGGCAAAAATCTGGACATTCTGCGAAAATCTGTTCAGTTGAGAGGTATAATGGTGCTTACTGCAGTATTACGTTTTCTTTGCATAAACATGTACAAAAGCAAAAATCAACTAGTTTTACGTATTTATTTTTTGTTGTTGTCCAGGTTAGAATGATGCACACGTTAATCATTGGTGTAGCTGAAACACATCAGAAAATGTTTTTTTTTTTAATCCCATACCTGACACTTTTTTTTTGTTTGTTTTTGTTCAGTAACATCATTGATAGAAGATCTGCAAGATATTGACTACAAAGGTAGTAGTAGCCCATCAGAGACTTTAGGTTGCCTTATAACTTCAAAGCCAATGCGTCAGACAAGAAGCGATCATTCATATATAGTAGCAATATGATATAGTTCATTACTGATGGCAATTTGTTTTCAGAATTCTTCATGTTGTAGGTTTTGCATCATTTTAAGATGCAGATAAAATAAGTTGAACTGAGCAGTGTTAATGGTGGAAAAGCGAGACATCAGTGAAGAAACTAATGAGTCAAGATAGGGAATATAAATACTCATTCTGTAATAACTCTCAAAATCCATGCCTACTGTGTTTGCTCGGTGTGTCGATTGCAAATCCTTGACAACACTAACTCAATACTAAATTTATCTGCTAGTGATCTTGCCTTACTGAGAATGTCATTCCTAAAGTGTTCTTCAGCATGGTTGCGGTGCTCCTTGAATATTTCAATGAGTCTGTTGATGTGTTGTAGAGCCTCTACTATATCAAGTTGAACAGACTGAAACATCTGGGCAACAGGCTCAAGAACTGATGACTAATTTGCAATAATGAAGAGAAAATAAGAAACGCGCATGAAGAGCAAACGCTGAGTAACATATGTGCATTTTGTCTGGTTTCACCAGCAGAGCTCTTCTGAAGATCAGCCAGGCAGTCAAATATTTTCTCAAAGTTCTGACTAAACACACAAATGGATTTATATTTCTCAGTCCATCATGTCTCACACAGAAGAGGTATATTTGGTGCCAGCAGAACTATGTATTTCAGGAACATCATTCAGATCACTGACTACAAGGTTTAGTCTGTGAGATGCGCAGTGGATAAAGGCTGTTTTTGGATACTTTTCACGAATCTTTGCCTGACCACCATTCTGGATGCTTGCCATTATGGAGCAGCCGTCATAGCCTGTCTGAGTAATTTTTCTAGGTCTAGGCCGCACTTTATGCATTCACTGACAATGACATTTGATACAGACTGTGCATCTCTCACAACAATGGGAATAAAACTGCAAACTCTTCTCGAATACAATCATCATCAACAAACCAAATGCCAAATGACAACTGCTCAAGGTCTGAGATATCTGCAGTTTCATCTGCCAATGCACTAAATCCAACTGCCCTGTTTGCTGCACAAACAATCTCCTTTTGAAGTACATGTTTGTATTCTGCCAACAGCTCCTTTTGCACCCTATGGGATGTGTACCAAGCATTTCCTGCAGCTGTTTCACTGTGCTGTTTCAGTATTGTGTCACCAGCTTCAATACGAAAATCTAACAAGTAATACAAATTTCCACCACAGCCTTCTTTTACACAGAGAGGAATGTCATGGGTTGCACAGTAAATAATGGTAGATACAATTGGTTCCAATTTATTTTGGTTCTCTGCAATTTGTTTTGCTACTGCTGCATCTAGCTGTGGAATAACAGCTGTTTCTGGCTTCTGTCATGTTCGTGTATGAGAAAAATTGGAAGCATCTTCAGTAGAACCTTTGTGCCATGATGATTGCATGTGATTTCTTGCAAGACTCATTGAAGGCATTATATTTTGTGCACACACTAGTGATGAAGCTGCCTTGCAACACACAGCAAAGTGACTGAAGAAATAATACACAAGTTAAGCAGAGTGGGCCTTTCAAGAGAGGAGAAAATGCAAGCCACGGTGAGTACTGAGACAACCAACTATATCTGAATATAGTTGGTTAATAAATAATGACATGCATTTCAGTTTCAGACTTCATATCATTCAGAAAATTTAATTCTAACACAAATCCTTTTATTCTATCAACTTTCTAATGTGTCCCTAGCTTTGGGCCTTTATCCCCAACATTATAACAGGCTTTGCCCAGATTTCTTGTGTTAACAGATTGAGAGGTATGGTGTGTATGTGTGTCTGTATGTATGTATAAGAAGGAGGAAGCATACCACTCAGCTGTCCAGGTTTTTGGAGAATGTCCAGATTTTGCCCCATATTCCTCATAAAAAGCATTAAAGTTGCCAAATAATGACAGACATTTGGGTTTTAGATCTCATATCCTTTAGAAAAATGCATACTAACATAAATCCTGTTATTCTAGCAATGTTCTAAGTTCATGAGAGCAATATTTATAATCTGCTCCTATTTACTTTAGGCTTTGTCCAGATTTCTTGCACTTAGAGGTTGAGGTGTGTGTTAGAGAGAGTGAAATGCCCTAGAGTTAGCAGGTGGAATTTATTTTCAAGTGCATTTTCAAGGAATTGTGAGCTTCAAGGGAAGAGAGTTTTACTGCTGCTCATGCTAAGCCTGCTTAAAATGTGCAACTGTTTTGTTTAGCAAATAGTATCACTATTGTGGTATAGAATTTTTAAAGCAGCACAACAGGTAGCATACTTACATCTTGATACAGAGGGCTGTAGGTTCTACTCCCACAACATGTAGATTTATATTTTAAGGGGGTGTATGTCCTCCTTTGGATGAGATGCCTAATAACTATGAACTTGTTTTTCAGCTTGCCACCCATTCCCTATTGCAATAAACCAGCTTACCATTTTTTAATATAACATAGGCAATTTATTTTTCAAGGGCAGCAGGCAGTGAATTTGTAGATGAAACACTGAAATATAAAGTTGTTTTCTAGCAACAACCTATTCACTGGTTTCAGATTTCTTTAATGTGGAATTATTCAGATGAGTTTTACTTCTGCAAAGATTCTGCATATTGATTGATATTGGTGGATTGTATGACAGAAGTTTGAGTAGAGTGGCCCTTTATGGTTGAAATGTTCTGAATTGGGCAGGTTGTCATTATTGGTTCATATGATTTGTTTCATTGCTTAAAGGAAAAATGTTCAGAATTATAAATTTAAAACACACTCTAACAAGTGGTGCTGTATTATACAAGGGATATAATTCAATTATTATATAGTATAATTAATACAGTCAGGAAGGTGAATCAAATAACTTTTGCATGGTGCTAAAAATGTGTGCAAGGAGCCTATGATTTGAAAACAGCCCAAAGGTAAACTTACCCTGCCACTGGCCAGATGCATTTTCTTTGAATGCAGGTTTCAATGTTGTTTCGGTGAATGTGGGTTTCAAAGGTAGATAAGTTTTAATGCTAAGTCTCTTTTCATTGTAAGACTATTGCTTTGTTTAGGTTTAGTAAATGTCTATCAGTGTTTGTGCTATAAAATTTGAAATAAAAGTTTTAAATGAAATCCAAACATCTGTAATCATTTTAGAAGTAAAGCATAAAACAGTATGCACACGGAGAGATTTGAACAGTGTCTATGACAAATGGGGAAAAATAGCCAAGAATTGGGACACTGGAATGGCTGCCAGGGCAGGGGAGGGGGTGGGGCTGTGTGGGTGGGGGCAGCAGAGGGGTGGGGCTGCATGGGCGGGGCTTGGGTTTGCACACCCCTGCAAAAAATCCGGCGGGCTCCTTTGATAGCGAGCAGTGACTATACATACATTGGTTACAATGTAACACACAAGTATAACAAGAACAAGGAGTTATAGGAAGCAGTAACCATACATACACTGGATACAATGTAACACAAGTATAACAAGAATGTATTGCAAGCAGTAACCATATATACATTGGTTACAATATAACACACAAGTATAAGAAGAACAAAGACGTATTGCAATGAGTAACCATACATACACTGGTTACAATGTAACACAAAAGTATAACAAGAACAAAGATGTATTGCGAGCAGTAACCATATGTACACTGGTTACAATGTAACACACATGCAGCAGCAAAAAGAAACCAAACCACACTCCGAGTCTCCAGAGAAACAATGAAACGTGAAAAAACCAAACACTGGAAGACTCACCACAGCACAAAATCCTGTAACAATCCTGTAAGGATACGAAAGTCCAACTTGTAAAATTCAGAGTCTTTTATTGAAAGTACAGCACACAAGGAGATAAGCGCTTTCGCGTGTAGTAAGACACGCTTCTTCAGATCTATTTTAACAATGAAGCAGTGAGTTTAAATACCCTAAGAAAGCTCAATCAGTATTTTAATGCAAATTAATTAAGCAAATTAATTAAGCAATTAAGCAATTAAATGCTGAACAAGAGCTCTAACTTTAAAGACACCATACATATTTTGATGTTATTAATGAAATCCTAAATATTGATAGCACAACCACAAAACCTGTAAATAAATATACATATGCTGTACCAACCTACAACATATATAACCTACAGGCAACGGACATAACATATATATTTTAAAAGGATGAATGATAAAATGCATAATTTATATAAAACCATGATAAAATCAACAAATACTAAATACAAAACTATCATACATGATGAAATGTATAGGCATAAAAATCATGGCTACAAAAACAAATAAGAACCTTCTAATCCACTAAAGGTGAACAGTGAATGGAGTAGGTGCTACCTGCTCTTAAGCACTGATCTAAGGGATACATATTGATTAATACCCGGTGGTAAATGGGCCCTTAACTTAAAAATCCACTGTAGTTCAATGCTCTCCAATAAATTCATATGGTCACCCCCTCTATTGCTGTGTTTAACTATTTGTAGGACTCTAAAGGTAAACATGTGTGTAGTATATTCCATGACATGTTTCGCTAACGCATTCTGTTCTTTATGTTGTCTAATGTCATAGACATGGTTGTAAATTCTTTGTTTCAATTTTCTCTTGGTGAGTCCTACATAGAACGCCGGGCATGTATTGCAATTTGCCAAGTATATAACGCTCTCAGTATCACAGCAAGCATAAAATCTAGGAATGAACGTAAAGTTCAAATGGGGGTGCACAAAGACCTGATCTGTAGTTACATACCTACACATATTACATTTCCCACATGTGTAGGTGCCAGCCTTACCTACATTTTTCATTAATGCTCCTACATTGATATCTATTCTTGGATTATTACATAACAATATTTTAAGATTTTTGTGATTCCTATACGCAAAGTTAGGTTGATCACCTACTAACCTCCTGATTTGGTCATCTACAGTCAGCAATTTCCAATTGCTGCATATAATGTTTTTCAGTGACTTATTGTCATTGGTATATGTAATGGTGATCCTAATAACATCTGTGTTATCTTTCAAGTTCATCTTTGATGCTTGACTGAAAACTTTATTAGGCATAACAGGTCTTGCCTCATTCAAAACTTCAGACCTAATTCTCTTTACCATGTTGGAATCATATCCTCTTTGTACAAATAAATCTTGCATTAAATTAGCTTCCAAGTACCTTGATGTTTCATTCTTACACAACCTAACTATCCTAGTAAATTGACTCCTGACTATACCAGGGAACATATGTCTGGGGTGCATGCTGTTAAAGGATAGAAGCGTGTTTTTCCAACATGCTTTCCTGTATAAAGTTGAAACCAGCCTACCTTCCTGTATGGACAAAGTTACGTCCAAAAATTAATTTCAGTGGGGGATATTTCTGAGGTGAATCTGAGAAAATCACTGGTGCTTTCTAAATAAACAAGAAATGTTTCAAATTCATGTCTTGATCCATCCCATGCTAACAGTATGTCATCTACAAACCTCCTGTAGATGACAACCTTTTGGAACAACTCATGACTGAACAGAGATTGTTTCTCCCAGTGATACATCACCAGGTTGGCATACGTGTTGGCACACGAGGTGTCCATTGCCACTCCCCATTTTTGATGGTAAATGTTATTTCCAAATGAAAAAACGTTGTATGATAGGACTAGTTCTAACAACTGACATATCAAAATATGTTTATCATTACTAAAAGCAGTATTGGTAATCAGAAGTTCTCTGATAGCTTGTGTTCCTCGTCATTAGGAATACAAGTAAAAGATTTTTCACATCAAGCGTAATCAAAAGATGCTTGCCTGTCACAAGGGCTGTGTCCATGCTTTCTATAGCCTCTAAAAGCTGGTATGTGTCCTTCAAAATAGTTGGTATTTGATTTACCAAAGGTCGAAGGGTCTTCTCTAAATAAAAGGAGATGTTGTCTGTGGCCCAACCATCCCCAGAAACAATGGGTCGCAAAGGTGGAGGATATATATTTTTGTGCATCTTGGGGAGGCCCTTTATTATGGGTATTTGTACACTCTCTTTATGAAAAAAGTTGAATAAATCTATATCAAGTTGTCGACACATAAGCATGTCATATACGCAATCATCTATCGCTTTATGGAACTCATGCAAAATGTCAAGGGAAATCAGTCTGTATGTTTTATCATCAGAAAGCATATCTAACATATAGGAAACATAA
Organism: Protopterus annectens; assembly: GCF_019279795.1. Taxonomy (NCBI): domain Eukaryota; kingdom Metazoa; phylum Chordata; order Ceratodontiformes; family Protopteridae; genus Protopterus; species Protopterus annectens. The sequence goes on from NC_056748.1 coordinate 165,151,113, forward strand.
TCTTCAGTATCAAACAATACAAACCCCCCTCCCTTGTCAGCCGGTCTAATGGTTATTGAATCATTCTCTATTAAAGATTTCAATGCCAGATTTTTACCTTTACTCATATTATAGTATGGGCATTTCTTTTTGCTACCAGAAAAATAACCATAAAGATCATGTTCACATACTCTAACAAAACATTCTAAATGAGGTGGAAGGGGGGGAGAAAAAACACTTTTAGCTTTGAACAACGAAACAGCATATTGCTTACAGGTATCAGCACCATCTTTGTTGCCAAACATCAATTTAAGAGCCACATTTCTTGCAAAGAGTCTAATGTCCACACATACTGTGTGTAAATCACTTCATTGGGAAGGAATAAAAGTGAGTCCTTTGTTTAACAGAGATACATCTGAATGAGACAATACTGACCTTGACAAATTAAAAAACAAAGTCTATTGTCTGCGACACTGCCTGTGTTGTGTTCCTTCTTCAGAGTCTTTTCTCTTTCGTTTGTCCCAACTGTTTACTCGCCCTCTTCTTTCTCCGAATTTCTTGATGGGGTAGGGTAAAAAACGGCTCTGCTCATTGTCCCCTTTTGAAGGCAAAACTTTGGGTATGGCTCCAGTCCGTGCAGAGACACCTAAGTTCTTGTATGCTTCCTGGTTAGGGAGCGGAGTGGGAAACGCGTTCTCACTACCAGTAGTTGAAATATCCTCAGGTGGTGTAGCAAAAACAGCATCAGAGCTTGCATTGGAAGCAAGGCTCTCAGGCTGGACGCCAGATGATGTCGCGTGTGCAGTTTCAGTGACAGTTACTTCCGTTGACGTAGAAAGGGGCTGATCCCTTTCATTATTGGGTGCCGAAGGTGTAAATCTCGGCCAAATGAAGACGTTCCCTGCAGAAAAATCACGGAAGTCCCTCTGTAGTTTACGGTGCTTTCCCAATTGTAACCTGTCACTAAATGCCCTAATTTGTGTGTAAAGATGATCTAATTTATTAGAGCATATTTCTTGCTTGAATCGTTCACTCAATTCTTTATTAAGTTGTTCAATTTTACTTTTCAGTTCATTTTCAAGTGGTGTGAAATAGCTTATAATAAGTTGCATATATTTAAAACTAAGATCCAAGTTAAGATCCTGCCATTGCTTAAGAAGTAGAGGATGACTATCCCCATACGTGGGCATGCAAAGGACGCTCATGCCCCTAGGAACAACCCTGAAATGTATGCATGCCTCGACGTGCTAACGCTGCCACACATAGCGTTCATACTTAAACAAGTCATTCTCAAGTTCTTTATACAGCGCATTGAAGTGCTCAAAATCTACAGCATTTTCATGCCCTCGATCCACTGAAGGCATTTGAAGATCCAAGGTCAATAAAGGGTTTGTAGTGTGATGGATTAAATGATTCCATTTGTCAATGGCACTCACCCTCGCCTCTGGATTATAATCAAGCTCCAACAAAACATTAGCCATGGTTGGTGGTTTGAAGTTACAAACAGGCAAAGTCAGCAAAAAGAAACCAAACCACACTCCGAGTCTCCAGAGAAACAATGAAACGTGAAAAAGCCAAACACTGGAAGACTCACCACAGCACAAAATCCTGTAACAATCCTGTAAGGATACGAAAGTCCAACTTGTAAAATTCAGAGTCTTTTATTGAAAGTACAGCACACAAGGAGATAAGCGCTTTCGCGTGTAATAAGACACGCTTCTTCAGATCTATTTTAACAATGAAACAGTGAGTTTAAATACCCTAAGAAAGCTCAATCAGTATTTTAATGCAAATTAATTAAGCAAATTAATTAAGCAATTAAGCAATTAAATGCTGAACAAGAGCTCTAACTTTAAAGACACCATACATATTTTGATGTTATTAATGAAATCCTAAATATTGATAGCACAACCACAAAACCTGTAAATAAATATACATATGCTGTACCAACCTACAACATATATAACCTACAGGCAACGGACATAACATAGATATTTTTAAAAGGATGAATGATAAAATGCATAATTTATATAAAACCATGATAAAATCAACAAATACTAAATACAAAACTATCATACACATGATGAAATGTATAGGCATAAAAATCATGGCTACAAAAACAAATAAGAACCTTCTAATCCACTAAAGGTGAACAGTGAATGGAGTAGGTGCTACCTGCTCTTAAGCACTGATCTAAGGGATACATATTGATTAATGCCCGGTGGTAAATGGGCCCTTAACTTAAAAATCCACTGTAGTTCAATGCTCTCCAATAAATTCATATGGTCAGCCCCCTCTATTGTTGTGTTTAACTATTTGTAGGACTCTAAAGGTAAACATGTGTGTAGTATATTCCATGACATGTTTCGCTAATGCATTCTGTTCTTTATGTTGTCTAATGTCATAGACATGGTTGTAAATTCTTTGTTTCAATTTTCTCTTGGTGAGTCCTACATAGAACGCCGGGCATGTATTGCAATTTGCCAAGTATATGATGCTCTCAGTATCACAGCAAGCATAAAATCTAGGAATGAACGTAAAGTTCAAATGGGGGTGCACAAAGACCTGATCTGTAGTTACATACCTACACATATTACATTTCCCACATGTGTAGGTGCCAGCCTTACCTACATTTTTCATTAATGTTCCTACATTAATATCTATTCTTGGATTATTACATAACAATCTTTTAAGATTTTTGTGATTCCTATACATAAAGTTAGGTTGATCACCTACTAACCTCCTGATTTGGTCATCTACAGTCAGCAATTTCCAATTGCTGCATATAATGTTTTCAGTGACTTATTGTCATTGGTATATGTAATGGTGATCCTAATAACATCTGTGTTATCTTTCAAGTTCATCTTTGATGCTTGACTGAAAACTTTATTAGGCATAACAGGTCTTGCCTCATTCAAAACTTCAGACCTAATTCTCTTTAACATGTTGGAATCATATCCTCTTTGTACAAATAAATCTTGCATTAAATTAGCTTCCAAGTACCTTGATGTTTCATTCTTACACAACCTAACTATCCTAGTAAATTGACTCCTGACTATACCAGGGAATGTATGTCTGGGGTGCATGCTGTTAAAGGATAGAAGCGTGTTTTTCAAACATGCTTTCCTGTATAAAGTTGAAACCAGCCTACCTTCCTGTATGGACAAAGTTACGTCCAAAAAATTAATTTCAGTGGGGGATATTTCTGAGTTGAATCTGAGAAAATCACTGGTGCTTTCTAAATAAACAAGAAATGTTTCAAATTCATGTCTTGATCCATCCCATACTAACAGTATGTCATCTACAAACCTCCTGTAGATGACAACCTTTTGGAACAACTCATGACTGAACAGAGATGGTTTCTCCCAGTGATACATCACCAGGTTGGCATACGTGTTGGCACACGAGGTGCCCATTGCCACTCCCCATTTTTGATGGTAAATGTTATTTCCAAATGAAAAAACGTTGTATGATAGGACTAGTTCTAACAACTGACATATCAAAATATGTTTATCATTACTAAAAGCAGTATTGGTAATCAGAAGTTCTCTGATAGCTTGTGTTCCTGCGTCATTAGGAATACAAGTAAAAAGATTTTTCACATCAAGCGTAATCAAAAGATGCTTGCCTGTCACAAGGGCTGTGTCCATGCTTTCTATAGCCTCTAAAAGCTGGTATGTGTCCTTCAAAATAGTTGGTATTTGATTTACCAAAGGTCGAAGGGTCTTCTCTAAATAAAAGGAGATGTTGTCTGTGGCCCAACCATCCCCAGAAACAATGGGTCGCAAAGGTGGAGGATATATATTTTGTGCATCTTGGGAGGCCCTTTATTATGGGTATTTGTACACTCTCTTTATGAAAAAAGTTGAATAAATCTATATCAAGTTGTCGACACATAAGCATGTCATATACGCAATCATCTATCGCTTTATGGAACTCATGCAAAATGTCAAGGGAAATCAGTCTGTATGTTTTATCATCAGAAAGCATATCTAACATATAGGAAACATAATCTTCAGTATCAAACAATACAAACCCCCCTCCCTTGTCAGCCGGTCTAATGGTTATTGAATCATTCTCTATTAAAGATTTCAATGCCAGACTTTCACCTTTACTCATAATATAGTATGTGCATTTCTTTTTGCTACCGTAAAAATAACCATAAAGATCATGTTCACATACTCTAACAAAACATTCTAAATGAGGTGGAAGGGGGGGAGAAAAAACACTTTTAGCTTTGAACAACGAAACAGCATATTGCTTACTGGTATCAGCACCATCTTTGTTGCCAAATATCAATTTAAGAGCCACATTTCTTGCAAAGAGTCTAATGTCCACACATACTGTGTGTAAATCACTTCCTTGGGAAGGAATAAAAGTGAGTCCTTTGTTTAACAGAGATACATCTGAATGAGACAATACTGACCTTGACAAATTAAAAAACAAACAGTCTATTGTCTGCGACACTGCCTGTGTTGTGTTCCTTCTTCGGAGTCTTTTCTCTTTCATTTGTCCCAACTGTTTACTCGCCCTCTTCTTTCTCCGAATTTTTTGATGGGGTAGGGTAAAAAACGCCTCTGCTCATTGTCCCCTTTTGAAGGCAAAACTTTGGGTATGGTTCCAGTCCGTGCAGAGACACCTAAGTTCTTGTATGCTTCCTGGTTAGGGAGCAGAGTGGGAAATGCGTTCTCACTACCAGTAGTTGAAATATCCTCAGGTGGTGTAGCAAAAACAGCATCAGAGCTTGCATTGGAAGCAAGGCTCTCAGGCTGGACACCAGATGATGTCGCGTGTGCAGTTTCAGTGACAGTTACTTCCGTTGACGTAGAAAGGGGCTGATCCCTTTCATTATTGGGTGCCGAAGGTGTAAATCTCAGCCAAATGAAGACGTTCGCTGCAGAAAAATCACGGAAGTCCCTCTGTAGTTTACGGTGCTTTCCCAATTGTAACCTGTCACTAAATGCCCTAATTTGCGTGTAAAGATGATCTAATTTATTAGAGCATATTTCTTGCTTGAATCGTTCACTCAATTCTTTATTAAGTTGTTCAATTTTACTTTTCAGTTCATTTTCAAGTGGTGTGAAATAGCTTATAATAAGTTGCATATATTTAAAACTAAGATCCAAGTTAAGATCCTGCCATTGCTTAAGAAGTAGAGGATGACTATCCCTATACGTGGGCATGCAGAGGACGCTCATGCCCCTAGGAACAACCCTGAAATGTATGCATGCCTCAAGGTGCTTACGCTGCCACACATAGCATTCATACTTAAACAAGTCATTCTCAAGTTCTTTATACAGCGCATTGAAGTGCTCAAAATCTACAGCATTTTCATGCCCTCGATCCACTGAAGGCATTTGAAGATCCAAGGTCAATAAAGGGTTTGTAGTGTGATGGATTAAATGATTCCATTTGTCAATGGCACTCACCCTCGCCTCTGGATTATAATCAAGCTCCAACAAAACATTAGCCATGGTTGGTGGTTTGAAGTTACAAACAGGCAAAGTCAGCAAAAAGAAACCAAACCACACTCCGAGTCTCCAGAGAAACAATGAAACGTGAAAAAACCAAACACTGGAAGACTCACCACAGCACAAAATCCTGTAACAATCCTGTAAGGATACGAAAGTCCAACTTGTAAAATTCAGAGTCTTTTATTGAAAGTACAGCACACAAGGAGATAAGCGCTGCGTGTAGTAAGACACGCTTCTTCAGATCTATTTTAACAATGAAACAGTGAGTTTAAATACCCTAAGAAAGCTCAATCAGTATTTTAATGCAAATTAATTAAGCAAATTAATTAAGCAATTAAGCAATTAAATGCTGAACAAGAGCTCTAACTTTAAAGACACCATACATATTTTGATGTTATTAATGAAATCCTAAATATTGATAGCACAACCACAAAACCTGTAAATAAATATACATATGCTGTACCAACCTACAACATATATAACCTACAGGCAACGGACATAACATAGATATTTTTAAAAGGATGAATGATAAAATGCATAATTTATATAAAACCATGATAAAATCAACAAATACTAAATACAAAACTATCATACACATGATGAAATGTATAGGCATAAAAATCATGGCTACAAAAACAAATAAGAACCTTCTATTCCACTAAAGGTGAACAGTGAATGGAGTAGGTGCTACCTGCTCTTAAGCACTGATCTAAGGGATACATATTGATTAATGTCCGGTGATAAATGGGCCCTTAACTTAAAAATCCACTGTAGTTCAATGCTCTCCAATAAATTCATATGGTCACCCCCTCTATTGCTGTGTTTAACTATTTGTAGGACTCTAAAGGTAAACATGTGTGTAGTATATTCCATGACATGTTTTGCTAACGCATTCTGTTTTTTATGTTGTCTAATGTCATAGACATGGTTGTAAATTCTTTGTTTCAATTTTCTCTTGGTGAGTCCTACATAGAACGCCGGGCATGTATTGCAATTTGTCAAGTATATGACGCTCTCAGTATCACAGCAAGCATAAAATCTAGGAATGAACGTAAAGTTCAAATGGGGGTGCACAAAGACCTGATCTGTAGTTACATACCTACACATATTACATTTCCCACATGTGTAGGTGCCAGTCTTACCTACATTTTTCATTAATGTTCCTACATTAATATCTATTCTTGGATTATTACATAACAATCTTTTAAGATTTTTGTGATTCCTATACACAAAGTTAGGTTGATCACCTACTAACCTCCTGATTTGGTCATCTACAGTCAGCAATTTCCAATTGCTGCATATAATGTTTTTCAGTGACTTATTGTCATTGGTATATGTAATGGTGATCCTAATAACATCTGTGTTATCTTTCAAGTTCATCTTTGATGCTTGACTGAAAACTTTATTAGGCATAACAGGTCTTGCCTCATTCAAAACTTCAGACCTAATTCTCTTTACCATGTTGAAATCATATCCTCTTTGTACAAATAAATCTTGCATTAAATTAGCTTCCAAGTACCTTGATGTTTCATTCTTATACAACCTAAGTATCCTAGTAAATTGACTCCTGACTATACCAGGGAATGTATGTCTGGGGTGCATGCTGTTAAAGGATAGAAGCGTGTTTTTCAAACATGCTTTCCTGTATAAAGTTGAAACCAGCCTACCTTCCTGTATGGACAAAGTTACGTCCAAAAAATTAATTTCAGTGGGGGATATTTCTGTGGTGAATCTGAGAAAATCACTGGTGCTTTCTAAATAAACAAGAAATGTTTCAAATTCATGTCTTGATCCATCCCATACTAACAGTATGTCATCTACAAACCTCCTGTAGATGACAACCTTTTGGAACAACTCATGACTGAACAGAGATTGTTTCTCCCAGTGATACATCACCAGGTTGGCATACGTGTTGGCACATGAGGTGCCCATTGCCACTCCCCATTTTTGATGGTAAATGTTATTTCCAAATGAAAAAACGTTGTATAATAGGACTAGTTCTAACAACTGACATATCAGTATATGTCTATCATTACTAAAAGCAGTATTGGTAATCAGAAGTTCTCTGATAGCTTGTGTTCCTGTGTCATTAGGAATACAAGTAAAAAGATTTTTCACAGCAAGCGTAATCAAAAGATGCTTGCCTGTCACAAGGGCTGTGTCCATGCATGTAACACACATGTAACACACATGCTAACAAAGTTTGCAGATGACTGCAAACTGGGAGCCATTATTGAATCCCCAAATTATGTGGATACTCTACAAAAGGGCCTTACAGAAACAGATGCTTGGTGCCAGAGCCATGGGCTCAAGCTCAATGCCAGGAAATGTATTGTTATCCCCTTTGGGAAAAACATGTATCCACAAATTACCATATAGGTGGCAGTACACTAAACACAGAAAGTGTGATAAGAGACTTAGGGACACAGGTGGACAGTGGTCTCACCTTCGATAACCACATTGCCACAACAGTCAGGAAATCCTTCTATGTGGCACACCTCATCACGAAGGGCTTTTCATCCAGAAAAAAGGAGGTCATTGTCCCACTGTACTCATCCCTCATTAGACCCATTATAGAATACAACGCCCCATTTGGTATGTACCTCTCAAGACATCTGCAACAACTGGAAAGGCCTCAGAAATACCTCACTAAAAGAATCACAGGCCTACAGCAGATGCCCTACGCTGACCGCCTTAAAAAACTCCAGCTATACTCTGTTGCATATCGTCTACTCAGAGGCGATCTCTGCTTAACATACAAGGCCATGTCAAACCCAGAGCTGTTGGACATGCTACATTTAAAGAAATCCCAATCCCTCAGAGAGACATACTCCAGGGATCTACACCTTGTCATCACAATAAACAAAACATGCTGGAGGGATAGGTTCCTGACCCAGAGACTCCCCAGACTCTGGAATAGATTGCCCATACATGTCAAGCAGAGTGCCTCTTTGGACCTCTTCAAGAGGAACCTTGACGATTGGATGGGAGAAAGGAAATTCACCCCAGGGATCACGTCAGTCGCCCTGCTAGACAGGGGTCCGGGAAAGTAAATAATGTGGGAAGAAATAGCCAGGGAATTGGTATGGTATAACAAGAACAAAGATGGATTGCAAGAAGTGGGGACAAAGCGCTCCACACCGGAAGTATATCCCTCATTGGTGAGATCAGACCATAAATTAATCTCACTGGAGATCCACATCCCGCCCCCAAACCCAGCAAAAAAGACCACAGTGAAGAACTTCTCAAAAGCAAACTTCACACTTCTTAAGACTGGAGTGGTATCCTTCAAGGCCCCTTAGCCAGTGGAAACCACAACCCATGCTGCTGAAACCCTTACAAATGCCTTCTACGAGCACCTCCAGGAATGTATGGATCAAGCAATCCCTAATAAAATCAAGACCCTTTCCACCAAAGGCAGGCGCCCGGTCTGGTGGACCCCAGCCATAAACAAACTCTACAACAAGAGGAGAAAGCTACTACATGACAGAGCAAAATCCCTAAAAGGGAAGGCATCTCTGATCAATACTAGCAAAAAACTACGATCACTCATAAAATCATCCAAGGCCAACTTTGAGAGAAAAATCGCTAATGACACAAAAGACAATCATAAGGCCTTCTTTAGCTATGTTAGAAACCTGGGTGGAAACTCCCAGATATGCTCAGAATTAGTCCAAAATGATACAAAAATCACTGAACCCACAGACATTGCCAACATACTGGCAGACAGGGTCAGTGCAAATTTCTCGCCTGCCTCCGCCCGAAAAAGAGAAATATCTATCCCACCAGAGTCTAGCCTCCCAAACATCTCAGATGCCCAGGTGAGAGCTGCTCTCTCTAAAGCAAAAAACACAGCATCAATGGGACGGACGGTGTCCCCAGCTGTGTGCTACATGAACTCAATGAGGAACTAAACCCACACATAAGGCTGCTGTTTAATCTTAGCCTTACTACAGGATCGTGCCCAAAGAATGGCGACAGTAACTGTGGTCCCACTCCACAAAGACGGTGCTTCTACGGACCCTGAAATTACCGCCCATAAGCTTGACAAGCCTTGTCTGCAAAGCTATGGAGAGGATCATAATGGAACTCATAAATAAAGACATTGGGGACCTACAGACACTGGATCCTACCCAATTTGGCTTTGTCAAGGGCAGATCCTGCCTCTTGAACTTGGTTGACTTTTTCTAAACAGTCACTAAGGCCATTGATGAGGGTAAGGCAGTTCACACAGCCTACCTTGACCTAGCAAAAGCGTTCAACACAATACCCCACTCGGGCATCATAGAAAAGCTCACCAGCTTAGATGTAAACCCATATGTCACAAGATGGGTTGCAAACTGGCTCAAGGACAGAACCCACAGCGTTAGAGTTGCTGGTCACACCAAAACAGTTTATTCGATAAAGCTTTTGGGTCTACACCCTTCATCAGTATACTGATAAAGGGTGTAGACCCGAAAGCTTTATCAAATAAACTGTTTTGGTGTGACTTCGTTTGTGGTTTGAAATTTGGTATTATCACCACTGTGTTTCAAGATTTAGAGTTGCTGGTGCCATGTCAGACTCTAAGCCGGTCACGAGCAGTGTCCCACAGGGCTCAGTCCTGGGCCCCCTCTTGCTCGGCATTTATTTTTCTGAAGTGCAGGCAAACATAAGGGGATTGTGGCTGACAAAATTTGCAGATGACTGCAAACTGGGCACCATAGTTGACACTCCATCAGACACAGACATCCTCCAGAGAGGTCTCATAGAAATGGATAACTGGTGCCAGAGCCATGGCCTTAAGCTAAATGCCAAAAAATGTATAGTCATACCCTTTGGGAAAAACAAGGTAACCCCTAATTACCACATAGGTGGTAATCCATTAAACACGGAAGAAGTTATCAGGGACCTGGGGACCCAAGTTGACAGTAACCTCTCTTTTGACACTCACATTGCCAAAGTGGTTAGGAAGACCTTCTACATTGCCCACCTGATCATGAAGGGATTCACATCCAGATCAGGAGAGGTCATTGTACCCCTGTACTCTTCACTTATCAGACCAATGATTGAGTACAATGCCCCATTTGGCATGTACTTTACCCGACACCTGCAGCAGTTGGAAAGACCCCAAAAGTTCCTCACCGAAAGGATAAAGGGGCTCAAACATATGTCATACGCTGCCCGACTGAAGAAACTCCAGCTCTATTCAGTCGCATACCGTCTGCTCAGAGGTGATCTGTGCCTGACATACAAGGCCATGTTCAACCCAGAATTAATGGACATGCTCCACCTCAAAAAATCCAAATCCACCAGAGCCATGAGAGCAAGAGACTTAAACCTCAACACAGATATAAATAGGACGTACTGGAGGGGCAGATTCATCACCCAGAGACTCCCTTCACTATGGAACAGAATCCCAGTCCATGTGAGGCAGAGCCCCTCACTGACTCTGTTCAAGAGAAATCTTGACGAGCGGATGGGAGATCGTAGGTTTACCCCGGGAATCATCTCTGTGTCACTGCTGGATAGAGGCACAGCAAACTAATGGGTATAGTATTCTCATCCTAAGGGGTGGTGAAAGCCACACACACTCTGGCTAGGCTTATAAATGCCCTAGGGCAGATAGCCTAGTATGAACCTATGAACCTATGAACCTATAAGTAACCATACCTACACTGGTTACAATGTAACACACAAGTATAACAAGAACAAAGATGTATTGCAAGCAGTAACCATACATACACTGGTTACAATGTAACACACAAGGATAACAAGAACAAGGACGTATTCCAAGCCATAACCATACATACACTGGTTACAATGTAACACACAAGTATAACAAGAACAAAGATGTACTGTAAGCAGTAACCATACGTACACTGTTTACACTGTAACACAAAAATATAACAAGAAATAAGATGTATTGCAAGCAGTAACCATACTTACACTGGTTACAATGTAACACACTAGTATAACAAGAACCAAGTTGTATTAAAAGCAGTAACCATACATAAACTGGTTACAATGTAACACACAAGTAAAACAAGAACAAAGAGTTATTGCAAGCAGTAACCATACGTACACTGGTTTCAATGTAACACACAAGTATAACAAGAACAAAAATGTATTGCAAGCAGTAACAATACATACACTGGTTACAATGTAAGACACAAGTATAACAAGAACAAGGATGTATTGCAAGCAGTAACCATAAATACACAGGTTACAATGTAACACACAAGTTTAACAAGAAAAAAGATGTATTGCAAGCAGTAACCATATATACACTGATTACAATGTAACACACAAGTATAACAAGAACAAAGATGTTTTGCAAGCAGTAACCATACGTACACTGGTTATAATGTAACACACAAGTGTAACAAGAACAAGGACGTATAAGAAGCAGTAGCCATACATACACTGGTTACAATGAAACACACAAGTATAACAAGAACAAAGATGTAATGCAAGCAGTAACCATACATACTCTGGTTACAATGTAACACACAAGTATAACAAGAACAAAGATGTAATGCAAGCAGTAACCATACATACACTGGTTACAATGTAACACACAAGTGTAACAAGAAGAAAGATGTATTGCAAGCAGTAACTCTACATACACTGGTTACAATGTAACACACAAGTATTACAAGAAAAAGCATGTATTGCAAGCAGTAACTATACATACACTGGTTACAATGTAACACAAGAACAAGGATGTATTGCAAGCAGTAACCATAAATACACTGGTTACAATGTAACACACAAGTAAACCAAGAACAAAGATTTATTGCATGCAATGACTATACATACACTGGTTACAATGTGACACACAAGTATAACAAGAACAAGGAGAGATAACTATCCCAGCGGAGTGTAGCCTCCCAGACATCTCAAATGCACAGGTGAAAGCTGCTCTCTCTAAAGCTAAAAACACAGCATCAATGGGACCGGATGGTGTCCCCGGCTGTATGCTACACGAGCTAAATGAGGAATTAAACCCACACATAAGGCAACTGTTTAATCTCAGCCTTACCACAGGATACGTGCCCAAGGAGTGGCGTACGGCAACTGTGGTCCCACTCCACAAAGGCGGTGCCTCTACGGATCCTGGTAATTACCGCCCCATAAGCTTAACAAGTCTAGTCTGCAAAGCTGTGGAGAGGATCATAATGGAGCTCATAAACAAAGATATAGGGGACTTGCAGACATTGGACCCGACCCAGTTTGGCTTCATCAAGGGCAGATCATGCCTTTTGAACTTGGTCGACTTCTTCGAAACAGACCCCCCCAAGGCCATTGATGAGGGAAAGGCAGTCCATCCAGCCTACCTTGACCTTGCAAAGGCTTTCGACACAATACACTCAGGTATTGTTGAAAAACTTACCAACTTAAATGTAAACCCATATGTCACAAGATGGGTTGCAAACTGGCTTAAGGACAGAACCCACAGGGTTAGAGTTGCTGGCACTATGTCAGACTCCAAGCCAGTCACAAGTGGTGTCCCACAGGGCTGGTCCTTGGCCCCTATTGTTCAGCATCTACTTCTCAAGTACAGGCCAACATGGGAGGACTTTGGCTGACAAAGTTTGCAGACGACTGCAAACTGGGTGCCATAGTGGAAAGTGCATCGGACATGGATATCCTTCAGAAGGGACTCACGGAAACAGATAGCTGGTGCCAGAGCCATGGCCTGAAGTTAAGCGCCAAAAATGTATAGTCATACCCTTGGAAAAGCAAGGTAACCCCAAGATACCATATAGGTGGCAATCCACTAAGCACAGAAGAGGTTATCAGGGACCTGGGGACCCAGGTTGACAGTGGCCTTTCTTTTGACACTCACATTGCTAAAGTGGTTAGAAAGACCTTCTACATTGCCCAGCTGATCATGAAGGATTCACATCCAGATCTAGTGAGGTCATTGTTCCCTGTACTCTTCACTTATCAGACCAATGATCGAGTACAATGCCCCATTAGGGATGTATCTCACCCGACATCTGCAGCAATTGGAGAGACCCCAATAGTTCCTCACCAAAGGATAAAGGGACTCCAAAATCTGTCATATGCTGCCAGATTGAAGAAACTCCAGCTCTATTCAATTAGCATACTGTCTGCTCAGGGGTGACATGTGCCTGGCATACAAGGCCCTGTCCCACCCCGGAATTAATGGACATGCTCCACCTCAAAAAATCCAAATCCACCAAAACCACTAGAGCAAGTGACTTAAACCTTAGCATGGATATAAATAGGACGTGCTGGAGGGAAAGATTTATCACTCAGAGACTCCCTATGCTGTGGAATAAAATCCCGGTCCATGTGAGGAAGAGCACCTCGCTGGCTCTGTTCAAAAGAAATCTTGACCTGTGGATGGGAGATCGTAGGTTTACCCCGGGAATCATCTCTGTGTCACTGCTGGACAGAGGCACAACAAACTAATGGGCACAGTATTTTTTCATATAAGGGGTGGTATAAGCCACAAAACTTTGGGCTAGGCTTATAAATGCCTTAGGGCAGATAGCCTAGTATAAACCTATGAACCTATGAACCTAAGGAAGTATTGCAAGCAGAAACGATAGCTACACTGGATACATGTAACACACAAGTTTAACAAGAACAAATATGTATTGCAAGCAGTAAGCATACATACACTGGTTACAATGTAACACACAAGTATAACAAGAACAAAGATGTATTGCAAGCAGTAACCATACATACACTGGTTACAATGTAACACACAAGTATAACAAGAACAAGAATTTATTGCAGGCAGTAACCATACATACACTGGTTACAATGTGACACACAAGTATAACAAGAACAAGGATGCATTGCAAGCAGTAACCATACATACACTGCTTACGATGTAACACACATGTATAACAAAAACAAAGATGTATTGCAAGCAGTACCCATACATACACTGGTTACAATGTAACACACAAGTATAACAAAAACAAGGATGTATTGCAAGCAGTAGCTATGCATAAACAGGTTACAATGTAACACACAGGTATAACAAGAACAAAGATGTATTGCAAGCAGTAACTATACATACACTGGTTACAATGTAAAACACAAGTATAACAAGAACAGGGATGTATTGTAAACAGTAACCAGAAATACACTGGTTACAATGTAACACACAAGTTTAACATGAACAGAGATGTATTGCAAGCAGTAACCATACATACACTGCTTACAATGTGACACAGAAGTATAACAAAAACAAGGATGTATAGGAAGCAGTAACCATACATACACTGGTTACAATGTAACACACAAGTATAACAAGAACAAGGATGTATTGCAAGCAGTAACTATACATACACTGGTTACAATGTAACAAACAAGTATGGCAAGAACAAAGATGTATTGCAAGCAGTGACCATACATTTACTGGTTACAATGTAACACATAAGTATAACAAGAACAAAGATGTATTGCAAGCAGTACCCATACATACACTGGTTACAATGTAACACACATGTATAGCAAGAACAAGGATGTATTGCAGGCAGTAACCATACATACATTGGTTACAATAAACACACAAGTATAACAAGAACAAGAATTTATTGCAGGCAGTAACCATACATACACTGGTTACAATGTGACACACAAGTATAACAAGAACAAGGTGCATTGCAAGCAGTAACCATACATACACTGCTTATGATGTAACACACAAGTATAACAAAAACAAAGATGTATTGCAAGCAGTACCCATACATACACTGGTTACAATGTAACACACAAGTATAACAAAAACAAGGATGTATTGCAAGCAGTAGCTATACACAAACAGCTTACAATGTAACACACAGGTATAGCAAGAACAAAGATGTATTGCAAGCAGTAACTATACATACACTGGTTACAATGTAAAACACAAGTATAACAAGAACAGGGATGTATTGTAAACAGTAACCAGAAATACACTGGTTACAATGTAACACACAAGTTTAACATGAACAAAGATGTATTGCAAGCAGGAACCATACATACACTGCTTACAATGTGACACAGAAGTATAAAAAAAGGATGTATAGGAAGCAGTAACCATACATACTCTGGTTACAATAAACACACAAGTATAACAAGAACAAGAATTTATTGCAGGCAGTAACCATACATACAGTTGTTACAATGTAACACACAAGTATAACAAGAAGAAAGATGTTTAGACAGCAGTAACTATACATTCTTTGGTTACAATATGACATACAAGCATACCAAGAACAAAGATGTCATGCAAGAAGTAACCATACATACACTGGTTACAATGTAACACACAAGTATAATAAGAAGAAAGATGTATTGCAAGCAGTAACCATACATACACTGGTTACAATGTAACACACAAGTATAACAAGAACAAAGATGTAATGCAAGCAGTAACTATACATACACTGGTTAGAATGTAACACACAAGTATAACAAGAACAAAGATGTAATGCAAGCAGTAACCATACATACTCTGGTTACAATGTAACACACAAGTGTAACAAGAACAAGGATGTAGTGCAAGAAGTAACCATACATACACTGGTTACAATGTAACACACAAGTATAAGAAGAAGAAAGATGTATTGCAAGCAGTAACCATACATACACTAGTTACAATGTAACACACAAGTAAACCAAGAACAGAGGTTTATTGCACGCAATGAGTATACATACACTGGACACAATATAAATCACAAGTATAACAAGAACAAGGATGTATTGCAAGCAGAAACTATAGCTACACTGGTTACATGTAACACACAAGTTTAACAAGAACAAATATGTATTGCAAGCAGTAAGCATACATACACTGGTTACAATGTAACACACAAGTATAACAAGAACAAAGATGTATTGCTAGCGGTAACCATACATACACTGGTTACAATGTACACACAAGTATAACAAGAACAGGGATGTATTGCAAGCAGTAACTATACATACATAGGTTACAATGTAACACACAAGTATAGCAAGAGCAAAGATGTATTTCAAGCAGTAACCATACATACACTGGATAAAATGTAACACACAAGTATAAGAAAAACAAGGATGTGTGGGACGCAGTAACCATATATACACTGGTTACAATGTAACACACAAGTATAACAAGAACAAGGATGTATTGCAAGCAGTAACCATACATACACTGGTTACAATGTAACACACAAGTATAACAAGAACAAAGATGCATTGCAAGCAATAACCACACATACACTGGCTGCAATGTAACACATCAGTATAACAAGAACCAAAGATGTATTGCAAGCAGTAACCATACATACACTGGTTACAATGTAACACACAAGTATAACAAGAACAAGGATATATTGAAAGCAATAACCACACTTACACTAGTTACAATGTATCACACAAGTATAACAAGAACAATGATGTATTGCAAGCAGTAACCATACATACACTGGTTACAATGTAACACACAAGTATAACAAGAACAAAGATGTATTGCAAGCAGTAAACATACATACATTGGTTACAATGTAACACACAAGTTTAACAAG
>NC_056748.1:165168581-165206081 GCF_019279795.1 Protopterus annectens
AAAATTTTAAAAAAGGATGTATTGCAAGCAGTAACCATACATATAGTGGTTACAATGTAAGACACAGGTATAACAAGAACAAAGATATATTGCAAGAAGTAACCATACATACACTGGTTACAATGTAACACACAAGTATAACAAGAACAAAGATTTACTGCAAGCAGTAACCATACATACACTGGTTACAATGTAACACACAAGTATAACAAGAACAAAGATTTACTGCAAGCAGTAATTATACATACACTGGTTACAATGTGACACACAAGTTTAACATGATCAAGGGTGTATTGCATGCAGTAACCATACATACACTGTTTACAGTGTAACACACAAGTATAAACAGAACAAGGATGTATAGGTAGTAGTAGCCAATTATACACTGGTTACAATGTAACAGACAAGTATGACAAGAGAAAGAAGTATTGCAAGCAGTAACCATACATACACTGGTTACAATGTAACACACAAGTATAGCAAGTACAAAGATGTATTGCAAGCAGTCACCTTGCATACACTGGTTACAATGTGACACACAAGTATAACAAGAACAGGGATGTATTGCAAGCAGTAACCATACATACATTGGTCACAATGTGACACACAAGTATATCAAGAACAAGGATGTTTAGGAAGCAGTAGCCATACATACACTGGTTGCAATGTAATGCACAAGTATAACAAGAACAAAGATGTATTGCAAGCAGTAACCATACATATAGTGGTTACAATGTAAGACACAGGTATAACAAGAACAAAGATGTATTGCAAGCAGTAACCATACATACACTGGTTACAATGTAACACACAAGTATAACAAGAACAGAGATTTACTGCAAGAAGTAACCATACATACACTGGTTACAATGTGACACACAAGTTTAACATGATCAAGGAGGTATTGCATGCAGTAACCATACATACACTGTTTACAGTGTAACACACAAGTATAAACAGAACAAGGATGTATGGGTAGCAGTAGCCATTTATACACTGGTTACAATGTAACACACAAGTATGACAAGAACAAAGATGTATTGCAAACAGTAACCATACATACACTTGTTACAATGTAACACAAAAGTATAGCAAGAACAAAGATGTATTGCAAGCAGTAACCTTGCATACACTTGTTACAATGTGACACACAAGTATAACAAGAACAAAGATGTATTGCAAGCAGTAACCATACATACACTGGTTACAATGTAACACACAAGTATAACAAGAAGAAAGATGTATTGCAAGAAGTAACCATGCATACACTGGTTACAATGTGACACACAAGTATAACAACAACAAAGATGTATTGCAAGCAGTAACCATACATACACTGGTTACAATGTAACACCCAGGTATAACAAGAACTAAGATGTATTGCTGGCAGTAACCATACATGCACTAGTTACAATTTAACACACAATTATAACAAGAAGAAAGATGTATTGCAAGCAGTAACCATACATACACTAGTTACAATGTAACACACAATTATAACAAGAGCAAAGATGTATTGCAAGCAGTAACCATACATACACTGGTTACAATGTGACACACAAGTATAACAAGAAAAAAGATGTATTGCAAGCAGTAACCATACATACACTGGTTACAATGTAACACACACGTTTAACAAGAACTAGGATGTATTGCAAGCAGTAACCATACATACTCTGGTTACAATGTAACACACAAGTATATCAAGAACAAAGATGTATTGCTGGCAGTAACCATACATACACTGGTTACAATGTAACACACAATTATAACAAGAACAAAGATGTATTGCAAGCAGTAACCATACATACACTGGTTACAATATTACACAGAGGTATAACAAGAGCAAAGATGTATTGCAGGGAGTAGCCAGTGACTTGTGTGCACATGTCCTGAATCTGTATTATTGCTTTAGAGCTGGCACATATTGACCTTGTAACCAAATTAATACATGAGAATGGATAAGAATTCTAACAAAGGTATACATATCTGTAAAATATATTACATACCCACAAAGGTGGAAGGGTGTAGGACAACATGGACCCACATCAAGAAAGACATGACATCCAATGCCCATAGGCAAATGATAAATTAGGACAACAAGATAAGGTGGCATGCTGCAAATGCATTGTACACCACATAGGGTGTTGTTGAAGTCCACTCAAAATACATTGAAGGAAATGTACAAAGTATGTTACATGAGCAAGCTGCATTGCCAACGTCAGGAAAAGTGGGTGTGTATAAATCACACACACAGTACTGTACAGTTATATAACAGCAAGAGGCATAGTACACATATACTGTCATGCTAATGTAAAACAAAATACAGACTAAACACCTGCATTTATATGTCACTGTGCTTAGGTTTTACTAAGCAGAGGCCAATCCTGTGAGCAGCATTACAGCACATTAACATGAAGTCAGTGGCTGCTCACATTTCAGAGGTACAGCAGTGTTTCCCTATGGATTAGAATGTGTACAGCGGTGTTTCCCTATGGATCAGAATATGTGCAGAGACATGTACATAAATCATTGAATATGTACAATATTTGCTTAATGGTATGAATTTATGTGAATAACAAATGGATGTGGAAATGTAACACAGACCAAAGATGGCATACTGTACTGATGCTGAATTAACATTGGTGGTCTATGCATTCAGTAAAGTAAGACTGCATGTATGTATGAGATACATTTACATGACCCAACATGACATTAACATTGCCAATGCATGCTACACACAATGCTATTATGCCAGTAGGACAGCATGACAACTGCCATCCAAAACAGAGGACAAGGACATGTCCTTCTGTTGCACAAACATGATAAGGCAATTCACAAATCATACCCATACCACTGTGGTATTGGTGTAATATGGGTAATATGTTTGTGAGTTCTGTCAGTAACACACATGTTTACAGTGGAATTGCTCCAGCAGTAGCTGCATGTTAACTGCTGAACCTCATGAATATCTGAATGTTGTAGGAAAGTCTAATATGGCGACGTGTGTCATGCATACACTGAAACATAATGATAAATGTCATACATTATCTACATTGTATATCTGGACCTATAACCCATAAGCATGGCAGTAAAATGGTACACATGCACAAGTATGCCTATACAGTTCAATCACTGCTATGACGAAAACCACGGTGGCAGCAGTACAGAAGTGGATCACACAGACAGTCCTTATAGAGCATAAGTACTACATTGAGGGGATGAACTTCAAGAATGATCTCCTGGGCTATCTCCATGAATAAGTCACACATAGCACAAGCCATGTCCTGAATGAAATTCCTTATCATGTCCCTCATCTGTGTACAATGTCTGGTGGGTGATCATCCACACATCCACATATCCCATCCTCTGTATGAATACCTGCTACTACCTATCTGCATAACATATACATGGTGACACAAAGAATAGGCAGAAAACAGTCATTATGAGACCTTACAAAACGTTATGACCCTAGACAACTGTGCCACCATATGGGATGTATGTCAGTAATGAAGACCAGAACAATGAAAAACAAATGTCTATCGGGCCACACTTTCCTGTGAAAATCATAGCTGACATTAAATTGAAATTGATGTGCTCATATGCAATCTGACAGACATTAAGTAACATCCCATCAACATGTAAGTGAATATGAGAATAAAGGTATATTAGCATGCATTGCAGGACTCATTTAAAACACAATCTGAGATGAAATGGCCCAAACATTATTATGTAGCACAATTATAATTAACAGATTTGCTGCTAGTAGATGGCTGCTGAAGTACATAACATCTTCCCTGTGCCACTTTATCTAAAGTCATGGACATTTTCAATAAATGTCAGGGACATTGTATCCATCACACAATGTGAGCAGTTTACACAAGGCCATGCCTTGGCATGCATAATAGAGTTTATAGGTTCATAGGTTCATAGGCTCATACTAGGCTATCTGCCCTAGGGCATTTATAAGCCTAGCCAGAGTATGTTTGGCTTTTGCCACCCATTTTAAATTAATTTTGCTATGCCTTTTTTCAAGGTTAGTATACTGTGCCTCTGTCTAACAGTGACACAGAAGTGATACCCGGGGTAAACCTACGATCTCCCATCCACTCATCAAGATTCCTCTTGAAGAGAGTCAATGAGGGACTCTGCCTAACCTGGACTGGGATTTTATTCCAGAGTGAAGGGAGCCTCTGGGTTATGAATCTGTCCCTCCAGCATGTCCTATTTATTTCAGTGCTAAGGTTCAAGTCTCGGCGTAGCTCGATGGGATTTGGATTTTTTGAGGTGCAGCATGTCTCTTAATTCCGGGTTGGACATGGCTTTACACGTCAGGCACAGGTCGCCTCTGAGCAGGCAGTATGCCACTCAGTAGAGCTGGAGTTTCTTTAACCGGGCAGCATATGGCATCTGTTTGAGCCCTTTGATCCTCTTGGTGAGGTACTTTTGGGGTCTTTCCAGTTGCTGCAGGTGTTTGGTAAGGTACATCCCAAAAGGGGCATTGTACTTGATTATGGGCCTGATGAGGGATGAGTAAAGAGGCACAATGACCTCCCCTAATCTAGATGTGAATCCCTTCATAATTAGGTGGGCTATATAAAATGTTTTTCTAACCACTTTGGCCACGTGGTTGTCAAATGAGAGATTACTATCAACTTGGGTCCACAGGTCCCTAATTACTTCTTCTGTACTTAATGGATTACCACCTATGTAGTAATTTGTGGGCACTTTGTTTTTGCCAAAGGGGATGACTATACACTTTTTGGAATTTAGCTTGAGGCCATGGCTCTGGCACCAGTTGTCTGTTTCTATGAGGCCTTTTTGGAGAATGCTTGTGTCGGCTGGAGAGTCAATTATGGTGCCCAGTTTGCAGTCATCTGCGAACTTGGTCAGCCACAGTCCTTCCGTGTTGGTCTGTACCTCCGAGAAATATATACCGAACAAGAGAGGTCCCAGGACTGAGCCTTGTGGGATGCCACTTGTAACTGGTTTGGAGTCTGACATGGCTCCAGCAATTCTAACCATGTGGGTTCTGTCCTTGAGCCAGTTTGCAACCCATATAGTGACATAGGGGTTTATATTTAAGCTGGTGAGCTTATCTATAATGCCCGAGTGGGGTATTGTATTGAAGGCTTTTGCGAGGTCCAGGTAGGCTGTGTGGACCACCTTCCCTTCGTCAATGGCCTTGGTGACTGTTTCAAAGAAGTCGACCAGGTTTAAGAGGCAGGATCTGCCCTTAACAAAGCTGAACTGGGTAGGATCCAGTGTCTGTAGGTCCCCAATATCTTTATTTATGAGGTCCATGATGATCCTTTCCATAGCTTTGCAGACCAAGCTAGTCAGGCTTATGGGGCGATAGTTTCCAGGGTCCGCTGAGTCCTGACTTTTGTGGAGAGGGACCACTGTTGCTGTACGCCACTCTTTGGGTACATATCCTGTAGTAAGGCTGAGATTAAACAGTAGTTTTATGTTTGGGTTTAGCTCTTCTTGGAGTTCATGTAGGACACAGCCCGGGACACTGTCTGGTTCCATTGATGCTGTGTTTTTGCTTTGGAGAGGGTGGCTCTTACCTGAGCATCTGAGATGTCAGGGGGGCAGCACCCTGCTGGGATAGATATTTGCCCTTTTTGTGGGGAGGGGGGGAGAAGTTTGCACTGAACCTGTCAGCTAGGATGTTGACAATGTCTGTGGGTTCGTTGTATTTTTGTCATTTTGGACTAATTCTGAACATATCTGGGAATTCCCACCCAGGTTCCTAACATAACTAAAGAAAGCCTTGTGATTATCCTTAGTGTCCTGTGCAATTTTTCTCTCGAAGCTGGCCTTAGACGATTTTATGAGTGCCCTTAGTTTTTTGCTAATACTGATCAGAGATGCCTTCCCTTTTTGGGATTTTGCTCTATCATGTTGTAGCTTCCTCCTTCTATTGTATAGTTTGTTTATGGCTGGGGTCCACCAGACAGGACGTCTGGTGGAGAAATCATGACATGGCCTGAACAGTTGTTTATTGGCCAGCAATAAGCATGACAATCATATTCAAAGCCAGCACACTTACCTGTCCAGACATTTGGATTGAAGTATGCCATGACACTGTCTCATGCAACATTAACATAACTCTAAATGGCAAAACAATACTGGGCAAATGGCAACATAACAGTAGTATTGGGACCTGCACTGTTTAATACTGATGTATGCATCAGTAAATTGTACAGCTGACTATCTGACAGGACATCAATGTTTCCATGTTTTTCTCTTGCATGTGTGCCCTAAACATTTATATTTGTGTGTGAATGTCAAATGTATTCCATGAGTATGTGCATGCAATGACTTGTATGAATAGCCCCCAATTAACATTATTATAATGAAGACATAGTGGGATGACAATACCATGATAAATATAAAAGGCATATGCCAATTAACTGAGACATGCAGCACTGTCATTGGCTGACCCCACATCAGTTTACAGAATACAGCACAACACATTAGTAATAATGTTCAATCCTAAACACAGTAATGCCTTTGGCACATGAAAATCTAGTATATCTTGTACAAATAGTATTGTCTGTCTACAAATGTATGCATGGCCTGCATACATTTATTAGCAATCACTACCCAGCGAAATACAGTCTGATGCTGCTAGATAATTACGTAACAGAAATTTAAAAATATTGAAAAGAAATGCCTATGTGCATAAGTATCTGTATCACAGAATACAAGTATGGTTTAACCAAACTATTTTGTAGGCAGATACAACACCCACGATGGGCTGAAGGGCATGCCAGACTGCCTGCCAACAACAGTGTGAACACTGACACACCAGACACCAAATCAGTATGTGAATAGGCGAGCTATGCCAAAAGATTGATCACTGAGAACCACATCCAGGTATACAAGGGTGTCAACAATTGCATTACAAACAGCAGACAATGCACCTTAAACTTATATGTGAAACACCCATATCAAAAGCACTATGACAGTTACACATAACTGACTGTTATTTAAGATATGGCCTAGACTTCAAAACCTATCTTCAGCAAACACAGCTTGCTGTTAAATGATATGAAGACATAGTTTTACATAATTCATATTTGTAAGCACAGGTATTGTGTGAGTATTGCACTTATCTTACTGTTGCATGATGGGTATTCTTGCATTATAAGTTCTATACATGGTGATGTCAAAAATACAAGCTGTAACAATGATCAGATCTATTTTATTTACAAAAACAAAGTAATCAACATAACTCTCTCCCTCTGCTGTGTACAGGGCATGGTTGTAAGTCCTGTCCTCATTGCCTGCAAAAAGAAAATAGCATGTGTGAATGTAGTTCTCAAACAACGTCAATATACATTGTTCAGATCAGGTTCTCAAAAATGTATCTTGCAGGACATCACCATACACATTTTGTAATGTTACACACACAATCATTTACATCTTGGAATAGAATAGAACATGGAATGGAGGACCTGAGATTCAAACCTGCAACTCTAAGCTCTGTCCACACTCTAACCCTGACATCTCTCTACCTAGCTAATCCATCTTACCTGAGGTCATATGTGACAATGCAATGCAAAGAACTGGAGTTATGAATGTGCAGGGACGGGGTACTAATAGGGATCATGGCTTAGGCTTTACAAAAAGGACAACATGCTGTGCATTTATGAAAATACGTTACAAGTATGAATGCATATTAGCACAGTGGTCTCAACCGAAAACCACAACTGAAAACTCATTCCTCAGAGTGGAAAACTGTCATATAACACATAGTTGCTGTTAATAGGCAACTACAATGTGCTATACATCACAGACACAGTAATGTATTTATGTAAGAGGACATATATTTGTACAAATATTTATTAGCAAAGTATACATTGTAACTCAACTTCATACATAAAATCAGTGCATCTCCCTGTTCTACATTCCAAATGTATGTCTGACCATCTCACTCCGTCCAAATATAAGGATGACAAGGTTGTTGAGGTCAATTTAATAAAGAATGACACAGTTATACATGGAATTCAGTTTGCAAATGTTAGCATATTCCACAAAACTTTTTACCAGAAATATACCAGTCTGTTTCAAGCTTTACACGTAACACTGTAGTAAAAGTGGTGCTGTTGGGAGAACATTTCAGACTACGGAGATATTCATAGAAATCTGATAAAGACTGAAGGTATTTGTAAGCATATTCAAAGTCACTGTTAATATCAATAAGCAGGTGTGTAGTGCAGCATATTTTTATCAACCTGAGGAGAAGTTGTGGACAATAATTAATAAATAATTGAAGGAATGTATCCAGGACGGAAAAGAGTTAAGTGGGAACTCATTTCCTTAGTTACACCAATTTGCTCACTCAGTATTTCTGACAGAGTAGCCTGCAGGGCATTTTTAAAGTCTGCCAACTCATTACACTCCCAAAAAATATGTTCCCAATTATTTCTTTCTTTCTCATCACACCTGCAACATTTGCAAACTACCTGAGGAAAAATTCTTCCTTGGTGTATAGATACCTCTGTAAACACTTCCAAGAAAAACCCTAAATCTTCTTGACTTTGTTGCATATTTGGGAACCGTACATATATCCTACCATTCTTTCTTTGTGAATTGCTTATCCATTCTCTGTTTGAAATCCTTTCTAATCTCCTCTGATTGATTCCTAGAGTTATAATGCGATATTTTATATGCCCTACTAATAATCCCTTTTTACAACATCTTCTGATCTATATTCAACTAAACACTCTACCAGTGCTGGTCTTTCACTTAAAATCCTGCTATTCCTTTCTGTTTGCCTACACTCTCATCTCAGTCCTTGAAAGGGAAGGCAGTTTCTAACCTTCAGTCCAAATCTGTTCTTGGTCTCCTTCCTTTCTATTACCTTTCCCTCTCTATTTTCTCCCAAAGCCTTAGTTCCTTTACTAGTTTTCTCCAGAAAGATTCCAGCCTCTCCCTGCCTATTCTCTGTACCCCTAGATGTAGCCATCCCTATCTGTAGAATCTCATTTCCCCATTTCTGTGTTGGTTCAGTTCTTGCAATACTTTCTGCTACTTTATGAATATAATAATACTATTCTGTATGACTATTGTTATTCTCCGTAAGGACCTGCATCCAAAATACCAGTCTTTCCTTTTTTTCCTTTTTTTCTTGAGCTTCCCCCGTTTCATCATCCTCCCTTTCCACTCTGAATTAAAGCTTTCTGCCTGTGCTATGTATAACAGCCTTAACTGTACCTTTGACATATGCATTCAAATCAGGCAATCCTCAACCACCTTGTCCAACTGGGAGGATCAACTTATTCCACTTAACTCTTGCCTCTTTCTCTCCCAGATAAAATCCTTCTTTATTAATTGCTATCCACAATGTTTCCTCTGGTTGATAAGTTTTATACACAAGTCAGGCATATTTTTAAGGGATTAAAAACATTTTTACTGCTTTCATCTTGCTATTCATATCCATAAAACAAAGCTTCCAGTTTCTTAGTTTTATATTATCTTTGGTTTAGTTTCTTCCCGCATAACTGCCATAACAGAATCCTTTTTAATCCGCACTCCTAAGTATTTTCCATAAATATGGGTAGTGCTGAACAAATTTGTGTGTGGGTGAATAGTTTATAGCTATTGCCTTTGTTTTATATTTATTAATTTTGTATCCCGAAAAGACTTGAAACTCTCTCAGAATGTTCCACAACACTGAAATGTCCTTTTGTGGTTTTATCAGGTGCTTGATAATATCATCTGCAAGTAAAGCTAACTTTTTTTGATTACCAAACCAGTTATATCTTTGAATTTCTGAGTTTCTTATTTTCTTCACCAATTGTTGTAAATATAACACATATAACAAAGGGGAAGAGGACACCCCTACCTGATTCCTCTGTTTAAACAGAGCTTATCAAAGAGAAACGCTCCAACTTTAATATTCATCTCTAATTGCTCATAGAACCTCCTAATCAACTTTATTATTGTGTCATAGAATGCAAATGCTTCTATTGCCCTCCTTATAAAATCCCAGCTGACTCTGTTAAATGCTTTCTCTACATCATGACCCACCCACTACAGCAGTATTTACTTACATTCTGCTTCCCTCTGGATCATCAGTGTTCTGTTAATGTTGTCAAGTGTTTGCCTCTCTTCCACAAAACCACACTGATCCATATATATCAATTCTGGAATTACTTTTGTCATTCATTTAGCCATTATAGACATAAACACTTTATAATCCTGGTTTAGTATTGAAATGGGCCTGTATGAAGCTGGACCTGATGGATCTTTACCCTCTTTAGGTATTACTTTTACCACCGCTTTCTTCCAGGATGTTGGTACTTCTCCTCCTCTTAATATACTGTTAAACAATACCTTCCAGATCTTTATCAGTTTTTCCCTCCTAGTTTCCAAACTTCACAGGAATACCATCTACTACTGTGGACTTTCCTGTAGATTGGTTATATGCATTATACATCACCATTTTTATCTTGCGTTTCCAAGTTCTTGACTGTCTTTTCATAATTTTCATACTGTCTTTCATAATATTTCAATAGAGCTTTAACAAAACACTTAGAGGCAGTGTGTTATATATACTGCCATTGTTCTGTAAGAAGTTTAATTTATTTTTAACCATATGGGAGCAATATCTTTTTAAAACAGTTCTGCTAGACAGAGAAAGACAGATAAGTGTTTTCATTTCTTGATCTGATTTTAAATTGATTTTAACAGTCTCCATCTGCTTTAGATAAGGTCTTTAAGCCTATATTAGTTATTCCAGTACATAGTTGCACTGCATTTTTGCTGTTTAAGTAACCTAACTGTTGTTATTAAGTCCTGGTTTCATTCTTGTGTACTGAGTATATGTCAGGTTAATTCAGCACTTACCTTTCCATTGGGGCAGTTACATGCCGGTCGGCTCAGAGTAAGGGTCTAATTGTTTTTACCTCCCACCCACCCTGTTGTAGTTGTTCCTTAAACTCAGTGTATCTGTTGTTGCCTGCCCCTTATGATAATTTGACAACATAATTCCTTTCCTCTCCCTATATATTGGCTGTTGATAATAGCACATAAGTATCATTTTGCAAAGTCTCCCCCCTTAAGCTACTCACTAGACTAAATGACCTTCGATAAAATTGATTAATATTGAGTGTACTGATACTGCTTGCACTGATTTTAGTATCAGATTTTTAACTCTAATTGGTTTACATGGGGGAGTGTTGGTGTAATGTTTAAGGTGTTTACCTCCCAGAAAAGAGGTACAGGGTTTGATTCTCCCTAAGGTGACACTGGATAGACTTAAAGTGGCCCACATGGGCAGCTAACCTAGTACTTACCTATAAACTGTTTTTTTGTTTTGCTAGTGGCTGCAGAAAGTTTCCAGGTGAGCTGTTTTGTAATGAAATTTAAATACTCAGTAGCAAGTCCACCCAAACATTATTCTAAAACTGAAGTGCAATCAGTTATCCTTACCCCTGCCCCCAGAGTCATTCCTATTGGTTCAGTTATCCTTACCCCTGCCACCAGAGTCATTCCTATTGGTTCAGTTATCCTTATCCCTGCCCCCCTGCCCCAAGAGTCATTTCTATTGGTATGATGGACCAGCACTTCCTCACAACTTCTCTAACCAGCCTGACTGAACTGGGCATCTTGAGACAGTGTAAGAATTGTCACATGCTGTCTGACAGTGATCAAAAAGCTCAGCACAGCGAGTGATAGATGTAGGTTCATAGATGTATGCTAGGCTCACAACCACTGGGGCCCTTATAAGCCTAGCTGCACAACCAAATGTGACCCACAAATTTGATTTCTATAGCGGGTGATTTGCTGACTGCCCCGTCCATCAGAGACATAGCAGCCAGATCTGGGGTGAATTTCTGATTATCCATTCATTGGTCCAATTTGTGCTAAAACAGGGACAGGGAGGAGCTCTGCTTCACATGGCTGGGGAGTCTGTTCCAGACAATGAGAATTCCCTGAGAAACATCTCCGTCTCTCCATATCCCTTTTATGTCGCAAGCAAAATTTAGGTCTTTTAGTCTACTATTTCTAATGTTTGTTTTGCTGATGTATAAAAAGTTCATCAAAACAGGGCCTTGTATGCCAGGCAAAGACCACCTCTCAGAAGTCTGTATGATACTGAGTAAAGAAACAGAACTTTGAGACAATCAGTTTTAGACATTATGTTTACTCTCTGTATTATTTTTTAAGGAACCTTTCTAGATGTTCCATTTGCTGCATGTGTCTGGTCAGGTACATACCAAAGGGGGAATTATACTCTATAATGGATCAGATGAGGGCTGAGTACAGTAGAATGATGACCTCTCTGGGCCTACATGCCATGCTCTTGCTTATAAGTTGAGCAACACAGAAGGATTTTCTTACTGCCTTGGACACATGTTGGTCAAAAGTTACATTACTATCGATATGAGTTCGCAGATCCCAGACTAGTGAATCGATTTTTAAGGGTAATTTATTGATGACATATTTTCCCGGGGTGGCAGACTTTCCAAAGGATACTAAAATGCATTTCTTGGTATTGAGTTTTAAGCCATGGCTTTGGTACCAAATATTTGTACTAAACCTTCCTGGCAGGTGTTCTCATCTTGTGAAGATTCAATGCCTGCCAGCCAGAACTCATTGACATTATACATACATATACATAAATACAAATATCTCAAGCATGGACATTAATGCCCTTCTAGCTTGCCAATATACGAAAACACGTGTTCCCGTAATAAGTATCCAGGCTGTTCTTAAAAATATCTAAACTAGTACTTGTTTTAATGTAATTTGGTAGTCTGTTCCATGCACCAGCTACTCTGTCAGAGAACCAATTAGTACACTTCTCATTCCTATAGAATCTTCCACATGGGTTATCTGATGATTCTCTAGTACTTTTTGTTAACCTCAAACATTCCCAAAGGTAGTTGCCCCTAAATGCCCTATATACCTGCATAACATCTCCTCTTAGATATCTGCAAGAGACACTGTACAAGTGCAGATATTTTACTCTTTCATAATAACTTACAATTTCACATCCATGGATGCCCTTGGTATATTTTCACTGTACTCTTTCCAGTTTACTCATGTTTGTTTTCCTATAGGGTTTCCATATTTTTATTCCATACTCAAGTTTGGGTCTAATGTAACTAACAAACAATGATGTCATTATTTTTTGATTTCCTAGACTTTATTAATCTTTTTACACAACCTGTAGTTTTTTAACTATCATTAACCAGTTGAGTGATATGATTAGAAAAACTCATAGTTGAATCTGCCCATATACCCAGGTCCTTAAATGTTGACATTCAAGCAGATACCAAAGAGGAGTGGTCCTAGCACAGAGCCCTGGGAGACTCCAAAAGTGACCAGCCCCTTTGTGGAGGTGACCTCACTGATTCTAACCTCCTGGGTCTATCAGTGCGCCAGCTTGCTATCCAGTGTTTTATAAAGGGGTTTATACCTAGTTCCATAAGTCTGTTGACAATACCTGAGAGGAGTATTGTATCAAATGCCCAAATCTAAGTAGTAATATGCACTGTTTTCCTCTCATCCATTGCCTTAGTGACCTATAATATCCTTGCAGGCAAAAATCTCACACACAATAAACTGAGACACGAAAGTCATCAGCAGTACACCACATATTACACCTCTCCAAGGCCATCACAATACATATAATCCATTATATGCTGAGATTCTAAAGATTAACTTGCCTAAACCTTAAAGACCTCCAAACACAATACAGGTACAAAGCATACACTGCATATTAAGCTTACTTCCTCACAAGGAGTCCAAAAGTCACTGATGCTGAGCCCATCAGGCAGAAATTTACCTAATCAAACATTCTTGTTCTTGTTGGTAAATCTGTCTTGTAAGACATACAGAACACAGTCATTGCTCTTCATCCCACTCCTCTCGATCCTCCAGGTTGTCGGATGTGGCTCTTACCAGGCTGAGCCAGGAAGTAGTGACGGTTAGCTGTCTGCATGGTGCCAGGATCTGTCAGATCACGAATGCACTCAAGTCCTTGAACAAGTACCAGTATGACTGTTATAGTTTATGCCGGTGTCAGTGACTTGATGTGTACCTCCCTGGATGATATTAAGAGAGACATGATGGAGATCTTGAACTATACATCCAAGGCAAGTATGAGCCTAGCACTGAGCAGCATTCTACCTTCTCCAAGGATGATGCAGTGATATGAGCAAAAAATAATGGACTTTAATAATTGGTCTAGTTTTTGGTGTTATTCAAAGGTGTCCAATATCTATCAGCTTGGGAGAATATGATCAACAGACCACACTGCTTTGCCAGGGATGCCCTACATCTGTCCCAGCTAGGGTTCTGATTATTGCTAAAAATGTCGTCCACCTGCATAGTGCCTTTTTTAGGCAGTGCCAACCTGATAAACCCACCAACAGAACAAAACAGTCAAAGGAAAATATGAAGGTGTTATTGATCAATGCTAGAAGCCTGAACAAGAAACTCCACCCCTACAAGCCCTTCTCACCCTGGAGGACATTGATGTCTGTGTAATGACTGACACATGATTTAAAATGGCGACAGCACTCCGGCTGTGCAGGGCTATAACATCTTCCACATGTTTAGACCAGCTACTGTGTAGGAGGGGAAAAATGTCAAGGTGTATCAATATACATCCAGAAGAGACTCACATCAAGGATGATTAAGCTGCATGATGCACTCGAGCTTCCTCATGTGCAAATCACCATCAGCAAGGTCCCTTACCATACATTAGCTATCTATAGAACTCACTCTAAGACAAAAGAAAGCCACAAGACCAATCCACAGGAACTAGAATCACTCAGTATTAAACCCAATACCATTTTCCTAGATGATCTAAACTATATAACTACACTCTGGTAAACCTACACCACCATTAGTGTACAAGCACAGAGATTCGTGGACTTTGTCAGTACAAATGCCCTGGAACAATTAGTCAGAGTACCCACTAAGGGGAATAACATCCTGGATCTTGTCCTTACTAATATGGAAACATCTTCCACCATTCCTTGCATATCTTAATCACTTATTAGGTCTGACAATAAAGCAGTCTCTTTTGAAATAAAACTGAAACCAGATTTGTGTTCCACCCAGGGTACCTTTAAAAATTTCTTTGACAAACTACCTACTCTTAATTGATTCATTGGCAAGCTTCAAATCTCCACCATACTCAGTTAATGCCACTGAATTCACAGAAGCATAGACCACCACACTATACCAGCATATGCAGCTGTTCCACATAGGAATGGGTGGCACAGTGGTGAAGAAGTTAGCTTTGTTGTCTCATAGCAACAGGTCCTTCAGTTCAATTCTCGGCTGGGTTGCTTTCTGTGTGGAGTTTGCATGTCCTTCCTGCATTTGTGTGGGTTTCCTCTGGGTGCCCCGGTTTCCTCTTACATTCCAATGGGTCTGGAGCATTTGTCCCCAGGTCTCCACTGGAAAGGGCTCCTTCCCAGTCGGACCTTCCCAGTACACAAATAATAAATACATATAAACAAGTGCAGGGAAACCCCAGAAACAAACCCACATGGTGGAACCATAATATAAGCAAGCCTTATAATAAAAGGAAAATAATTTTGACCAAAAGTAAAACAGATTAATTTACAGACTGCTAGAACCCTTGTCACTGAAATAAACCAACAAGTCAGGAGCTTGATAAAATCCACCAAAGCCAAGTTTGAGGCTAAAATATCTACCCAAACAAAAGATTAGACATTTTTTAGTTATGTATGTAATCTCAAAAGCACAATGCAGCAATGTGCTGAGATGATTGTGAACACTCAGGCTGAAGATATAGTAAATCTACTGACCAATAAATTTAGCTCTAACTTCACCCCTCTCTCTCCCACTGTCCGTCCCACAAGATGTACTTCAAACTGGCGTGTCTCCAGTTATCACACAAGACCAAGTCCTAAAAGATCTATCAAAAGCTAAAAATGCTGCATCATTGGGCCCTGACAATATCCCTAAATGCATCTTAAATAGCATGAAGTACAATTTAGCCACACCCCTAACAACTGCTACAGTCATTCCCCTGCATAAGAGAGGACCCTCCACAGATCCAGGCAGTTACAGACCCATAGATCTGATCAGCCTCATACGGAAAGCCATGGAAAGACTTAATTAATCAAACAGGACATAGGGAACCTTCAAATACTGGACTGGTCTCAGTTTGGATTTGAAAAGGCAGGTCATACTTAGTCTGGTGGATTTTTTGAAAGGGCCACCAAAGCAATGGATGAAGGTAAAATGGTACACGACACATACTTCAACCTGGCAAAGGTTTTTGACACAATTCCCAACTCAGGCATAGTACAAAAGCTAAATAAACTGGGAATAAACCCTCATTTCACCTGTCAGATTGCCAACTACTCAATCACTGTGGGTTTCGGACATCTACCTATCCAGCTACCCAAACTACAGGATATTTTATCAACTGCCATTAACTGGTTCACAGGTAGGATGCAGATAATCAAAACAGGGGAAGTTACATCCACAAAGATGCCAGTCACCAGTGGAGTCTCACAGGGTTCTCTGTTGGGAACTTTCCTGCTTGGCATCTACTTTTCTGAAGTAAAAGCCAATACTAAAGGGATCCGGCCGGGTATATTTGCTGATGACTGCAAGCTAGGAGTAGTCATTGAATCTCCAAATGACTTAGCCATCCTGCAGAAAGCTTTTTTTTTACAAATAAATGACTGGTGTCAAAATCATGGACTGAAACTAAATGCCTAAAATGCATTATTGCATTTTTTGAGAAGTTATCTACCCCAGGGAACTACCACATTGACAATATGCCTCCAATAGTTGACCTGGTTGTTTTGGATTTGGGAACATATGTGGATAGTAACCTAATGTTAGACCAATATGTGTCCATTGTCATACAAAAATTCTCCTATGTTGCGCAGCTTATAAACAAAGGGATTGTGTCCAGATCTAGGGATGTCATTGTTCCCTTTTACTCAACCATCATTAGGGTGATCATTGAGTACAATTCTCCCTTTGCCATATATCTGTCCAGACACATTCAACAAGTGGAATGGCCACAGAGATAGCTTACTAAAAGGATACAAGGCCTAAACAATATGTCCTACATGGACAGACTCAAAGCCCTGTCACTATACTTGGTATCCTATAAACTGATAAGAGGTGACCTCCGTCTAGCATACAGGGCATCCTGCAACACAATACTGATGGATTTACTGCCTATTAGCAAGTCAAATGGCATTAGAAATGCTTGGTCTAGGGATCTAAATCTTTTCTGCAATATTAATAGAACAGTTTGGAGGGACAGGTATATCTTGCAGAGGATACCAATGCTTTGGAAAAGATGCCCTATTCATGCAAAAAGCTCATCTGTACCCATATTTAAGATCAACTTGGATCTATGGATGGGAAACAGAAAATTTACCCCAGGACTGCCCCCTGTGCTACTAACAGACAAAGGCAGCTCCTAAATGCTTTATCCCATGCATGGGTCACCTCAAATTATCTATGGTATGATCCTAGTTATTCTCATTACAGATGATGTATAATTATTGACCATGGGATGGGAAGGCCAATTTATAACCAAATGGGACAGGTTACATTCAACTCATGAAGAGAAAGGAAATAGATTATACTTATATAGCGTTAAAATGCAACAATAAAAGATAATAGATTTGAAAATCGTGAGCAGAAGAAGAGGAGCGTGAGGCTGTTAAAGGGGGGTGAGGGGAGTGGTTAGATTATGTGGCCAGCCTGAAATCATTTACATTGGGTTTACTTTAGGAGATGTATTTTAAACAGTTGTTCCATAAATGCTTGAGTCCCAAGTGCTTGAAGAGCCAAGGACTCGATCATCTTGTAGTTTGGGTCAGCCCCACCCTCTCTTTAATCACAGTTGCCACACTTACCTCAGTCAGACTTGAATAATGATTTCCAGTAAGGTGTGAAAGCTGCTTGCTTTGTATAAAAGTTTTGACCAAGTAGTATTGAGCAAGTGTGTCAAACAGCCCATAAGCAGTTGTAGCAGACCCATTTTAAACTGTAGTCTTAATCTGTAGTAAAAGGATTAGTGTTTTAGATGGAGACAGACAGATTCCCATGATTTAGGTGCTAGAACTGAAAATGACTTCTTAATGTATTTTATTTTTTTCCCTATATTATGTTGCTCAGTCTTTGTTTATCAGTGTAAGTAGCAATGAATTTTGTCTTGCCACAGTAATGAAGCATTTTGTAATTAACACTGTATAAAGCTGACCGTGGCTTTGTAATTACCACTGTATAAAGCTGACCGTGGCTTTGTAATTAATACTGTATAAAGCTGACCGTGGCTTTGTAATTACCACTGTATAAAGCTGACCGTGGCTTTGTAATTACCACTGTATAAAGCTGACCATGGCTTTGTAATTACCACTGTATAAAGCTGACCGTGGCTTGCATTATCATGGCTTAATTTGTTATATTTTACTTTGTCACTGCTCTGTCTGAAAACAGTCCATGTGATCAGTCTACTTAACTGTTAAAAAATTAATAAGTAAATAAAGCAAGCATTAAATGATCAGTTGCTGCCTCATACTGGGTGACTCAGCTATATCTGTTTCTACTGGTTGTCAGCAGTACTTGCATGTTGTTCTGAAGTGCATTCATTGATATTAGAGTGTGGAGGTGGTTACCTGGTCAAGGAGCACACAGCACGCCCCTTCTCCCATTTTCCTACTCACACATACACTTATGTGGCACTTGACAGTGTGAGTACAGCTGCCCATATCTTTTGTAAGTTATGGTACACAAATTAATTTTTATGGAGGCAACATTTTGCACAGCTGAAGGGCAGCAAATGCTGCAGTTTCAAACACATAAATGATATTAAAGGTGAAAAGAATTAAGGGGATAACTAAGTTGATAGTCATACATGCTTGTTATATTCCTGGTGTCACATTCTACCACTTCTGAAGAACATGTCTTCTTGGTGTCACATGCAGTGGCTGAAATGAAAATAGCCATTGTTACCCAACACTTACATGCTTCTTATTTTTTATCAGATCTGAATTACTACTGCATGACAGTCTGTTGATGTACACAGACATCACACTCCACTGTTACTGCATTAGTTATTTAATATGTGTTGGCATATGCCAGCCACTCATTTTTGAAAGATCTTTTTCTGTTCATATATGCAGCTGTGTCATATGGACATGTCTTCACCAAGACATATATGCAACCCATTGTTCCAACCACATCTAGAAACTCTCCTGTGTAATAGATATGCCTGGTCTGTGAATGCCCATTGGAAAGAAACATAGCTGCCTGACTTAAAATCTTTTCTCTGGTGGTCACAGAAGTCTATACTGGTTCTGTCAGTGTTTCATACTTGTTTACTTTTGTTTGTCTCTGCAATCCACTGTGGTCTTCACCCTCTATTGTGTTTTGACTGCATTGTTACCCTATGATTCGTCTACTATGTATGTCACAGCAACCTGCATGCTGTTTTGGGTAGGACAGAGATATAATTGCACCTGGTTTGA
This sequence comes from Protopterus annectens, assembly GCF_019279795.1. Taxonomy (NCBI): domain Eukaryota; kingdom Metazoa; phylum Chordata; order Ceratodontiformes; family Protopteridae; genus Protopterus; species Protopterus annectens. Next base: position 165,188,090 of record NC_056748.1, read on the forward strand.
ATGTCTGTTCTAAACAGCTTATTTGCACCATGAACCATGCTTAGGCTATTTCATGTCTGAAACTTTGCAAAACATTTTGTGTAGTGTTGGAGTAATTCCTGTGTCATTGCAGATATTACTGCATCACAGTCAGATATTTAATATAATTGGGTTTTAATGCATTTTCACTTGTTCCTGCAAAGTGTGCATTACACTATTACATCTTGTATTTTCATCATGAGAAAGGTTGTTATAGATGTTGACAGTTTTATATAAGGTTCTCATATTACTGCAATAAATTCAATTGGGATTTAGCAAACAAAGTTTGCATCTGGCACACCTTATTTTATTAACTATGGCAGGTGAAATGTGTACTTTGCTTTTGTTCTGTACAAGAAACACACAGCTTAATTGTTGCATCTGTATAAAACAATCTAAGAACAATTATAAAATAGTGTATCTAGCAAATAATCTGAACTACGTGCTTTATTTTTTGCTGGATTGTGTTCCTCTACTTCTGTTACAATGGCATTACATAATTTTTTTTTTTCAAATTAAAGCATACAGACATTGAGCAGGCATACAATGCTGGAAGAAAAAAGTGCAAAAATATCTCAAAATTATAGGAGGGCAAAAATGCCACTTCATTATTTTACATTGTATTTTAAAAATCCAAGCATCAGCTTATGTTTTTATAGTTTTAGTGCTGATTTTTCATTATTTGCTTAAATGCTGGTTTTCTATGAATTATATTAATATATAGAAAGGTAATATAAATTGCTTATGACTCCCAATTAACAGCAGTCAGCTTTAGGTGATGTGCCTTTGTGTCAGCATGGGTGTGCTTGTGTATCCATATTTTTCTCAGTAAATTAATAGCACACTGCCACATGAGCATTCATCACTTACAAATAATCACTTAACTGAATCTGGGATAATGGTGAAGTAGAGCCTATCTTGAAAAAGATGGAAAGAAGGTAAGATAAACCTTGCATAGACTCTATTGCATCATTAGACAGTGCTTATCTCTGCTCACAAGTAAAAACGTAGGGGTAATTTAGAGTAACCAGACAATGTATACAGCACATTCTGGAAGGTAGAAGTGAAAAAGCAGCAGATACATATATTAAGTGAATGTATAATCAAACTTCAGGCTCTGAGCTTTGAGCAGATACAGATGTTAACTGAGTGCACAATCAAACTTCAGGCTCTGAGCAGATACAGATATTAAGTGAGTGCATAATCCAACTTCAGGCTCTGAGCAGCTACAAATATGACTTAACTGAACATTAGGCACACATTTATTTTTATATCATTATGTAACACAAGAATAACAAATTAACAAATAAAATGACACATTCCATTATTCTCTTCAGTGGTGGCTCATGATATCAGACTGCAGCCCCCCCAGCTGTGAACCAAAATGGTAAAATCCTATCTAATAACGTCTCCTAACATAGAAAGTGAATCCAGACTGCTGCCTTACCAGTCCGGATTCAGGAAGAAAGCAGCAGACTGCTGATGCCCCAGAAGTCTATGCGGTACTACCCGCATAGACTGGAAGGGGATTGGACTGCAAGGTCAGCAGTCTTGGAACATTTGCAAACAAGAACTGGAAGTTTGCATCCTGGCACATGTGAACACATATGAGGATGAAGCTGTTTACTTTCCAGAGCCAGTTGGAAGTGTGCATTTGAATTTATACATTATCAAAGCTGTTTGCATCATTTCATTGCAGGTACATGCAGTGTTTGGATTTATACATTATTGAAGCTATTTCTTTGCTGAGCTGTAATTTCATTGCAGGTATGTGTGTGTGTGTGTGTGTGTGTGTGTGTGTGTGTGTGTGTGTGTGTGTGTGTGTGTGTGTGTGTGTGTGTGTGTGTGTGTGTGTGTGTGTGTGTGATTAGAGAATACCTCAGGCTTGAACCCTGTACTCTGGGTTCACGTAACAAGAGCCTGAATTCCCTACCTACTACCATCTGTGAAACTTTTGCAGATTTTTGGCTCATATTTTGTTCTGTTCAACATAAAATCTGTTGTTTCTGAATTTTTAATTCCTTAGACAGCTGATGATGCAGTGCTGCAGTGGTAGCAGTGTTCCCTCAGAGCTAGCGGTTTTCTGGTTTGATTCTTGGCTGGGGTGCCTCCTGTGTGGAGTCTGCATGTCCTCCCTGTGTTTGTGTGTGGGTTTGCTCTGGTGTCTTCCCATGTTACAAAGACATGTGTCTGCAGTATATCTCCCTGGGCCTCTGCTGAAAATTGGCTTTTGTTCCAGGTCAGACTTTCCTGGTTAACAAATGTTAAAATTGACAGGCATTTGAATTTCAGACTTCATATTCTTCAGAAAGTACATAGTAACACAAAACATTTTATTCTAGCAATTTTCTAAGTTTCTAAGATGAATATTTGAATTTTGTCCCTATTTTTGGGACTGTATTCCCCATTAATGGCTTTGTCCAGATTTTTTATGCTAAGGTTAAGACCTATGGTGAGAACTGAATTCACTAAATATGTTTGAGGGATGTATTCCCCCATTATTGGCTTTGTCCAGGTGTTTTGTTCTAAGAGGTTGACAGCTATGGTGAGAACTGAATTCACTAAATGGTAGCCATTTAAGTTTCAGTCTTCCTCTCTTTCATAAAATAGCTTATTTTGCATAGTGGTATGTTGCTCTGACTGTTTTGCACAGGGTCCTGTGTTCAAGACTTGGCAATGAAATGTATAGTGGCAACACAGCATTTTATATTAGTAACTTTCCAAGATTATACAAGCAATGTTTAAAATGTGTCCCTGGTTTTTGGGCTTTTGTCCCCTCAATAAATTTTGGCTTTTTCTAGATTTCTTGTGCTGCAAAGTTGAGAGATACAGTTGAGTAGATTTTACAAGGAGCTGAGAAATGCAGAGGAAGTGAAGTTTAGTCCTGCTTATGCTAAGTCTGCTTGCATTGTTAATAGCACAACAGGTAGTGTACTTGCTTTTGATGCAGAAGGTTGTGGGTTCTACTCCCACAGGGCATGGATGCTGCCGTACTGAGAATGTCCTCTTTGGCAAAGATACAGGCACTTTATTGTAGATGAAACAATGAAATATAAAGTTGTTTTCTAGCAGCAACCTCTTCATTAGTTACAGATCTCTTTAATGTGGAATTGTATAGATGATTTTTACTTCTGCAGAGATTGTGCATATTTACTGATACTGGTGTATTGAGTAGACTTTTATGATGGAAATGTTCTCAGTTGGGCAGTTTTGTCATTATTGGTGCATGCATTTTGTTTCATTGTTTACTGGAAAAATGTTCAAAACAATAAATTTTAAACACCCTCTAACAACTGTACTGCATTATACAAGGAATATAATTTAATACAATCAGGAAGGTGTATCACACAACGCATGTATGTCTCGTGTGCAAGGGGCCTATTATTTGAAAACAGCCCAAAGTTAATCTTTATACTAGCCAAATGTATTTTCTTTGAATGTGGATTTCAATGCTGTTTCAATGAATGTGATTTTCAAGGCCAGAGAAGTTTTAATGCTGCCTATTTTCATTGTGAGACTGCATTACATTGTTTAGCAGATGTCTTAGTGTTTGTGCTGTAAAATCCAAAATAAAACTTTCAAATGAAATCCAAATCATCGTAGAAGTAAAGCAGTATGCACATTACAGTGTTTATGGTAAATGAGGTGAAATAGCCAAGTAATGGGACATTGGAATGGCTGCAGGGAGAGGCTCCATTAGACCATGATTTTGTGAGGGGGACGGGCGGCAAACTCAAAGATAGCCGTGGCTGAACTATACCTCTCAACTGTCCAGATTTTCACAGAATGAACAGATTTTTGCTTCTTATGTTTGGTTTGTTCCTCATAAAATTTGTGGTTTTCTGGCAAATCATTTATGAATTAAGTCACTAAATAATGGCAGACATTGAGTTTCAGACTTCATAACCTTCAGAAAAATTCATGCTAAAGCAAGACCTGTTATTCTATCAACTAAGTTTATACAAGAGCAATATTTAGTACTGTTTGTATGTTCCCCCAATATATTTAGCCTTGTCCAGATTTCCTGGGTTAACAGGTTGAGAGGTACATGCAGATAAATTGCTTTACAGAATTAGGCATATCCAAACCTCTCAACTATCCCCAATTTTGGCTCAAAATGTTGCTCTCCCTACAATAATCCCTCCACAAAATAGCAATTATGGAAGTAAACATGGAGGGCTTACAATTAATAAATAACTTTAATAATCAAAGTTATAGAATTCTTTATTTCAGAAATGCACATAGATTTGTTTATTTTGTCAGCTGCTCAAGTTAACAGTACTAATATTAAAAAGTGTCCTTTCTTTGACAGGTTCCCAGCTGTATTGTGTGGCTACTTTATATTTTTGCATCACATTTTTGGGCCATTTTTTTATAAAATTGTGGTTGTCTGGCAAATTAGAGGCAAATCATTAAAGACTGAAGTTAGAAAATAATGACAGACATTTGAGTTTCAGATTTTATACCCTTCAGAAAATTCATACTAATGCAAGATCTACTATTCTATTAGAAAGTTTATAAAAGCAATATTTAAATACTATCTTTATTTTCGGGCCTTTGTCCCACTTCTATGTATGGCTTTGTCCAGATTTCTTGCTCTAAGGTTAAGAGGTATGACAAATGTGTTAGGGCTATCACAGTCAGCAGAGACATTTCAAATTGTGACATACTTGTTGCACCCCACTCCCCCATGTAGTGACTCTGGATGTGTCCAAGCAAGGCAAGGAGCAGTTATGCAGTGTAAGTGTGCAGAGTATCCCACCATCCAATATAGACACAAGTACTACAGTGGTTTTTCATCTGTCCTTGCTTGATTTTGCAGAATGTTCTGGTTTTCTATCATATTTTTATACTGTTGATTTATGCTTCTTATTATTCAGAAAGTGCCCGTTGCTCTGTGTTTAAGTAGCAATGCTTTCATGACCATCAGGTAAACTTGTCTGAGATTGTAAGATGCAAGTAAGCTTTAATAAGCATACTGTTAAAGAATTACCAAAAGTGAAAGCTTTTCTGTTATTGCCATGCCGAGAATACTTACATAACTAGATAACATATAAATCTTGGGTATTGAAATGCATATGACAGTATTTGTAATAAAGGACAGGATTACAGTATTTTAAGAAGCGTATTACCTTTGTTGAAGACTTGTAGTCATCTTTGCAGGCTTTAGCCATAAACTAAACAGAATGCCAATCTATCATGTGTGGTCTATAACATGTGCAGTAATCCTTTAAGCAATTTATCTTGAGCTTGTTTCTTGTTTGCTGTTCACTTTTTACTTTGATCATGTTTTCCCCATGAAACAAGTAGATAGTTGTTGTCAGGCAGCAGATCTTTTCTGGCTAAGAAACATTTTTACAAGTGGCGGTATCACAGAGATTGCTACTGTCAGCATGTTATGTGGTACTTTTATAAAGTTGAATATAAATTATAAAACTGTGGGTAATGCTACTCAATGCTAGAAGTCTAAATCTCAAAATGCACTCACTCGAGGCACTCCTTAAAATGGAGAACATCAATATCTGTGCAGTGACTGAGACCTGGTTCAAGGCTCCAGAGAGCACCTCTGCACTCCCAGGCCATAACTCATACCACACTTTTCGGCCATGTAACCTAGACCAGAACACCAAAGGCGGAGGTGTGTCCATATTCATTAAGGATATCCACACATCCAGGCTAGTTGCTCAGCATAATGCATCCGAGGTTATCCAACAGCAACTAACTCTGAGCAAAACTGCAATCCAAATTGTAGCTTGCTACAGATCCCCCACCATGCCCCAGGATTCCCACTCCTCTTTTCCTGATGTACTGGAAAATATTAGGGTTCAATCAAACACCCTAATAATAGGCAATTTCAACTACCCCACCATTAACTGGGAAAACTACTCATGTACCAACTTCTTCACACGCTTTCTGCAATTCATAAACTCCAATGCCCTGGATCAACTTATCCATACCCCCACCAGGGGCAACAATATCCTAGACCTAGTCATTACTAGCATAAGTGACTGGTGTTCCACACTTGAAGTCAACTTCTTGTTGGTCTGATCCAACCATAAGCTAATCACCCTTGAGATCCACATCCTGACCCCACCCCCCATTAAGGAAACCACGGTAAATAATTTCTCCAAAGCCAACTTCATGCTTCTTAAGACAGAAGTGGTGAACTTCATGACACCCATGCAGATGGACAGTACAGTTATGACTGCTGAATCCTACACAAATGCACTGTATAAGCACTTACATGAGTGCATGGATTGTGCTATCCCAAACAGAACCAAGACGCTATCCTCCAAAACAAGGAAGCCAATCTAGTGGTCCCCTGCCATAAACAAACTATACAACAGAAGGAAGAAATTGTTGCAAAAGAGAGTAAAATCCCATGAGTGGGGGAGCTCCCTCATCAACATCAGTAAGAAGCTAAGATCCCTTATAAGATATTCCAAAGCTAGCTATGAAAAAAAAATCACCACTAATTCTAAGGACACCCACAAAGCATTCTATAGCAATGTCAAAAATCTCAATGGCAATACCCAGATCTACTCTGAGTTACAGCACAACGGCATGAAAATTACAGAACCAACTGATATTGCCAACATCCTGGCAGATAGGTTCATCGCTAACTTTACCCCCCCCTCACCCCCTGAAGGGCCCATATCTATACAGGAAGAATGCAGAGTCCCTGTAATCACAACTATGCAGGTAAAAGTTGCACTAAAGTCAAAAACACAGCATCCATGGGACTGGACAACATCCCAGGCTGCATTTTACATGAACTGGAGAATGAACTGGCTCCCCACCTAAGCACCATGTTCATAGCCTCACATCAGGCTTTGTGCCCACTGAATGATGTACAGCAACAGTTATCCCACTCCACAAAGGGGGAGCCACCACTGATGCCGGGAACTATCGCCCTATTAGCCTGTCTGCAAGGCCATGGAATCTATCATCATGGAACTCATAAACAAAGACATTGGTAACCTCCAAACTCTGGATTCCACCCAATTTGGGTTTGTGAAAGGCAGATCATGCCTCCTGAACCTGATCAACTTCTTGAGGCAGTCACCAAAGCCGTAGATGAGGGTAAGGTGGTTCACACAGCCTATCTTGACCTCGTCAAGGCTTTTGACACCATCCCCCATTCTGGAATTATAGCTAAACTCACTAAACTAGGTATAAATCCCTATGTCACAAGATGGGTTGCCAACTGGCTCACTGACAGAACCCACACTGTAAAAGTTGCTCACTCCAAATTTGACCTCAAACCAGTGACAAGTGGAGTACCACAGGGTTCAGTCCTGGGACCTCTCCTGTTTGGTATCTACTTCTCTGAAGTACAGGTTAACACAGAAGGCCTCTGGCTAACAAAGTTCACAGATGACTGCAAACTAGGAGCCATAGTCGAGTCCCGAAATGATGTGGAAATCCTACAGAAGGGCCTCACTGAGACAGATGTCTGGTGTCAGAGCCATGGCCTCAAGCTCAATGCCAAAAAGTGCATTCTCATCTCCTTTGGTAAAAACTCTGTACCCATGAACTACTACATAGACAGCAGTCTACTTAACACTGAATGTGTGATAAGAGACCTTGAGACCCAGGTGGACAGTAGTCTGTCCATTGATAGTCACATCACCACAGTAGTCAGAAAGTCCTTCTACATGGCACACCTCATCATAAAAGGGTTCTCATCCAGGAAAAAAGAGGTCATTGTTCCCCTCTACTCGACACTCATTAGACCCATTATAGAGTACAACACCCCTTTTGGAATGTACCTCAGAAGACATCTGCACCAGCTGGAAAGGCCACAGAAGTACCTCACAAAGTGGATTACTGGCCCCAAACAGATGACCTACACTGACCATCTCAAAAAACTCCAGCTTTACTCCATAGCATATCGCCTACTCTGAGGTGATCTCTGCCTAACACATAAAGCTATGTCAAACCCAGAGCTTTCGGACATGCTATACCTAAAGAAATCCCAATCCCTCTGAGCTACATGCTCTAGAGACCTAAACCATGTCACCACAATAAACAGGACATGCTGGAGGGATAGATTCCTGTCCCAGAGACTTCCCATACTATGGAGCAGGCTACCCATCTATGTCAAGCAAAGTTCTTCATTAGCACTCTTCAAGAAAAATCTTGAGTGGATGGGAAACAAGAAATACAACCTGGGAATCACTTCTGTGTCTCTGCTCGACAGTGGCACAGGAAAATAACTTTCTTGGGTGGCGTAAGCCAGGGAACCTTGTTGGCTAGGCTTACATAGGCCCTACCTACCTATGAACCTATAATTAGAACTACAGTGCAAGGAAAAGTGGTTTGAGTTGAGTGCTGCTTGTTTTTCTTATACTTGACTTTGACTGGCATTCCAGTAATGTATTTAAAAAGTAATTTATTTTTTATGCCTTGCAACCTTTTTGTTTCCATCTAGATATTAAGTAAGCTGTCATGCAGCCAATGCATTGAAATATTTTTTTTTCTTCTACACTTCAGTTTGTCTTGATTGGACTCTCATAATGATGGTTTAGCACCCAGGGCAGCGTATTTAATTAAAGTTTCAAGTTTTTGTGGTTTTGAGCATAGCTCCTCCCCTTTCTAGTTGGCCACACCCCTTCTCATTGGCCCCACCCATTCAGGTGTCTTCCACAGCCCCCTTTTGATTTGATGTCACCAGCCGCCACTGCTTCTCTTATAACTTAAATCAGCTCTCCTTAACCTTTAATGCCATATATAACTCATGTAATCATGTAATCAAATCACTCCACTTCAGTTTGCCATCACTAGAATTTTGTGCATATACCTCACCATTTTGCAAAAGAACTACAACTTCTGGACAAATATTAAGCCTTAACAAATGCTAGTTTGTGGATTGTCAGAATTAATTTTATCATCTTCATATTACCTAAGCATAATTACTTAGTTTTATTTACTTAGGTTCATAGGTGTTTACTAGGCTAACGACCACAAGGGACTTTTTAAGTGTAGCCATGCATCCCAAATCTCTGACAAGTTTTGATACCCTTGATAAGTGTAACCATGGGCCTGGGAGATGAACCATTTACAGGTTACCTCTGTCCATTAGAGACATAGGTGCCAAACCAGGGATGAATTTCCGGTTTCCCATCCAATTGTCCAAGTTGCACTTAAATTGGGTTAGGGAGGAACTCTGCTTCACATGGATGGGGAGCCTGTTCCATAGATGGGGTAGTCTCTGGAATACATACCTATCTTTCCAGCAGGACTTATTTATCTTATAGGCAAGGTTTAAGTCTTTAGAATGGGTAATTCTGGTACTGTTTGATTTGTGGATATGCATGAGGTCCATCAGAGTGGGGTCTGACAACACCCTGTATGCCAGGCATAGATCTCCCCTCAAAAGCCTGTAGGAGACAGACTACAGAGATAGGGTCTTGAGGCAGTCTGCATAGGACATATTACTTACTCTCTGTATTATTTTAGTGAGGAACCTTTGCGAACGTACCGATTGTTGTATATGCCTGATTTGTGAACAGCACTGAAGTTATACTGACCATGACATGTAACAAAACAAAGCAGGCCATTGTGAAATATACAATTTCACAGAATTTAGTTGCATGACTCTTTAGTCAGGCAATATTGTGATTTCTATCAAGTCATGTTTCCATGCATGCATCTTTGGGGGTCAGAGTTTCAAAATTCAGACTTTTGAACATTTCTTAGAAGCTTATTTTCTCTTCCTAATTAATCATTTTATGTTATTCATATCTAAAAAAGTTTGTGTTTATCTATCCATTGTAGCTGGCAAAAATGTTGTCTATGACCAGATTTAAACATGCACCAGTGCTTGAAGGTTATTTAAACTATTATAGTATAACAGCATCCGTGAGTGGCATAGAGAAAACAATATCTCAAAGGAAATCAGCTAATGGATAAGAGCTTTAGGGAGTTTGGAAGCGCCACATTGCAAAGAAAGATAATCATAATGATGATGGGAGTAATAAAAAGAAATAGAACAGGCCACTGTCGGCTATAGAAATAATAAAAAGAAATAGAACAGGCGACTATTCACTGTAGAAATCAACCTTCACTTTACTTATTTTAAAACTCTGGTGCATGTTCCATGAAATGTTAAACGGTGACTGCAGACAAGTAAAGATGAACAACATATCACATTAATGGGTAATGACTGAGGAAAAGAGCTGAACAGTAATCATAACATTAGTTGGAAAAAAGTGAGGGACAGAGATAGAGAGAGAATGAGGAATGATAAAACTAGAAATAGATAAAAATGAGGGAAAGTGTAAAAGGTGAGGAAGAGAACAAGCTTTTTGCATGAGCTTCATCAAGAACGTTGTGGGAGGTAAACAGCAGAGGCATACACATGCAAAGTAAGGAACTAAGTAAATAAATAAATTGTGGCAGTGTGTCAGATGAATGGTAACATACCTTGTTTTCCAGTCTGAAATCAGGGTAGAACACCCCCCCCTCCTACCATGTCTATCACTGATGAGATGACCCATTAGGGAAGATACAAACTCAGCCCTTGCACGACTCTTATTTGTGTACCCTTACAAAGAAGCATACAAAGGAAAAGAAATGAGCACGTGCCCACATACTCAAATGAACACCCTGCATTTGGGCTAAATGCAGGTTTGTCGACATCTGTTTAATCGACCACATTTTGTCAATATATGTAGATGGTTGACAGGTGTGTGAGATTGACAGTCTCCAGGTAGGGGAATATTCTATTTCCCTGGGGAATGTGCGATCTTGGAGTTAGTATATATAATTAGCATTGAATGTGAGGGGTGCAGCTCCCTACATGGGGATGCAGGGAGGCTTGCCCTTGCAAAAAACAATGTTATTATTATTTTTTTTTGAGTTAAGGTTCTTTCAAAGTGCATACTTGGTAACATGCCAATGTTCAGTTGTTGACCTTTTGCAGTCAACATTTTGGAGATCGACATGTGGCCTGCTAGATGACTTATTCAGATATATCTATGTTGAAGGATCTTTACAAACGTGTGCAGTGTATCGGAGTATGGAATGATGTGCTTATCCACATTCGTTGTGTCTGTTTAAAATGACTGACGTCATAACAGCTGATCTACTTCAAAAAAAAAAAAAAGAACACAAAAGCAATCCAGGAAGGTCTCACTCGCTGCACTGCGTTAATTTATGGGGTACACAAGGAAGCAGAAGAAAGTAAGATAAAAGTGTATTTGTGTAGAGATGGTTTAAACTCTTTCTAAAATCTGCTTTCTAGGGAGTGAATTACTCCAACAAGGTCCTTGCTTAAACAGGCTGACAAAAGACTATATAAAGAAACCAACAAATATTAAGATGCAAAGGAAACTAACAAAAAATAACATAAAGAGCATGATCCGAGAACTTCAAAGGACCCGCCATTATTTAATAACAAAAAGATTGAGTTATTTTGTCCCTCGAACTAGGGACTTCATCACAATATAAATATACAATACACCAACACCATTTAAATGCCCCACCTCACATCTGGGTAGGATATTCACCGACCAATCACAAATTAGTTAATTAGTGACAATGAATAAAAGGTTTCAGTAGGAACTTCTATTACATCACTACCTATACAAAGTAATGCTTCACTAGCAGTCCCACATGTATAAAAACCTCACCAGTATATAATACAAAATTATTAAACAATTCATAAAATAAATATTAAAAGAACTGATATATATGTATATTCAAATATTTATAAATATCACCATTTCAAAAAAAAAAAAAAATATATATATATATATATATATATATATATGGTTCTACCTGACTTCGTCGACAGCGCAGAAGACCGACATCGAACTGGCTCCAGAAGATCGAATCGAAGAAGACCGTGAATCGCGAGTGGCAGAACATCGACAATGCAGAAGACCGACACGACGGATGACAACACCAACGCCGAGGATGCCGACATGGGGAAAGGCTGTGTGAGTATGCGGTAGTGACGGACGTTAGGGTGCGAGGCAGGTAAGTGTGGAGATTGACGGTCTGTGGGGATAGGGGTGGGTTAAGTGAGTTAGGGTTAGGAGCGATAGGGGTGGGTTAAGTGAGTTAGGGTTAGGGAGCGATAGGGGTGGGTTAAGTGAGTTAGGGTTAGGGAGGCGATAGGGTGGGTTAAGTGAGTTAGGGTTAGGGAGGCGATAGGGCGGTTAAGTGAGTTAGGGTTAGGGCGGGTAGGTAAGTGTGCGATAGTGACGGACCTTAGGGTTAGGTAAGGTTTAGTGTGGGCTTGTAAGGATTTTGGTGTGCTTGTGTTGTGTGTGTGGTTTGTGGAATGGGGATGTGTTTTGTTTTTAATTGTTATTGTGGTGTGTGCAGTGTATGGGGTTTCGTGTTTGTGTACCGTCGGTTATTTCGTTGTCGGTTATGTGTGGTTTCGTGTTTATGGACTGTCGAATATGTGGTGTCGGTGATGTGGTTGTCGGTGTTGTGTGGTTTCGACTATGTCAGGTAGAACCATATATATATATATATATATATATATATATATATATAGATATATGTTTAAAACAACTTAAATTTGTAAAGACATGAAAACCATGAGAGACTTTTATAATGAATTATACCAAAGCTTTTTTCATACAGATATTATTCAAACATAATCTATAATTTATTAGCTCATAAAGCTTAGGGGTAAAGGAAATTACATAATTTAATCCCGGGGGGAAACAAACGCTCAGATTTCTGCATAGAAACTGCCACATCACACACAGGGCCAAATAAACAACCTTAATAGTTGCACAATTACTCTTTCTGAATGTCACCTTGCTCCCCAGTCTATTTTCCAAAGCAATGCTAGTTAGTTTATTAATGTAACCACATTGACTACAAGCTCCACAAAATTTGGTACCATTACCAGAATCCCCTTCCAAAACTGTCTTAATCTCCAATAACCTTTTAAAATTAGCACCTGTTTTATTAATAAACTGTGGTCCTGCATCTACTTTTTCATAAATGTCAGGGTTGACTCTGAATATATTCCAGTTCTTTCTAAAAATTATCTTTATTTTTCCTGTCAGATGGTTATACAATAATACACAAGCTCTTTCATACTTGGTTTTAGTCCCTGACACAATTTCACAATTCCTATCTAATCCTACACCTAAGAGGTGCTTATATTGTATTCCCCATTTTTTATATACATCTTCCAGAATTTAATCCACCCACTTCTTAGGATACCCCCTCTCATAAAACATCATTCCAATTTTCTCTAACTCCACCTTAACATCTATCTTGTGTGATGTCATACGGGCTATCTGCATTGCTTGCCCTTTCACAATAACTCTTTTTTTGTGCTTCTGGATGACTACTATTAAAGTGTAAATATGAATAACAGAAGGTATCCTTATGGTAAATCCTAGATTTAAACCCTCCATTAAAATGTGAAATATGCATATCCAAATAATTGATCCCAAAAATGTCATATTTAAAGGTAAACTCCAAAAACTAAGTGCTAGACTATATAAAGACTAATCCTTCCACACAGTAACATGTAACAAGTAGCAGGTTAAGGAAAAAGTGCATGCATGCTTGTGTGTGTCTGTGTGATCATGCACGTGTGGTGTGTGTGCGAGTGTGTGTGTGTGTGTGTGTGTGTGTGTGTGTGCGCGCATGTGCGCACACTTGTGTTTCTGGGTGCACTTGTGGATGTAGTTCAGTATATGTAGAAATTGCCACCAGCAAGGTCCATGCTTACAGTGACTCAGGACAAGGTAGCTTCTGCTCATACCCTGTACCTGCATAAATGGGAAATGTACCTGCATAAATGCTAAATGTGTGACAGTCTATTCTGTTGCTTGCTGTTTGATAGGTAATCCAAGTTGTGTTAAGTACAAAAAAGCTCAGCGTATATTTTTGGAGGGGATGCAAAGATTGCATTATAGAAATTGAATTTACATAAAGGTAGGGAGCAGTCCATTTTCCAGGGAAGTGTCACTGACCTCATAGGTTGTAGCAGTTTAGACCATGAGAAGTGCATTTTCATAGAGAGCTGTTGGGATTGTGCAAAGAAGTGAAGTAAAAGGAGGAAGAAAAGAAAATATATCACGTGGCCATGTGGCCAAGTATGTTTTGCGACTTGACTTTGTGAATTAAGTAACGATACCTTTAAGGTGCCTGCAGAATTAGAGAAAGGGAACCTTACATTGTTACCAGCTGTAAAACCCACTTATCAGTACATTGCCATTGATCATTATATTTAATCCAGCACACACTGCACTAAGATATTATCTTGCACTAGATGTCAGTAAATATTATTAATCCTTTTGTTTATTCACAGTTGTTGCATCTATCCCAAGCCAGCCTAGACCACCATCTGTTGTCACTTCTCTGGCTTTAGTTCTTTGTTGATAATTTTGTCACCCTACTAAGAGAATGAGTCATGACAATGATGGGTGGTGTCACCCTGCTGCATGTTTGGGGGCATTTCTGTCACTGTACTCCTACATTTCAGTCAGGGCAGTGAGAGGTGGTCTCACCCTGATGCATGTCTGGGGGCATTTCTGTTAATGTACTCATACATTCTAGTTGGAGACAGTGAAGAGTCATGTCACCCTGCTGCATGTCTGGGGGTATTTCTGTTAATGTACTCCTACATTCTAGTTGGAGACAGTGAAGAGTGATGTCACCCTGCTGCATGTCTGGCAGCATTTCTGTAAATGTACTCCTACATTCCAGTCAGGGCAGTGAGGGGTGGTGTCACCGTGATGCATGTCTGGGGGCATTTCTGTTAATGTACTCCTACATTCTAGTTGGAGACAGTGAGGGGTGATGTGACCCTACTGCATATCTGGGGGTATTTCTGTTAATGTAACCCTATTGCCAGTCAAAAGAGGGAGGAGCTGTGTCAACAAACTACATGTTTGGGGGTTATTTAAGTTTATGTTCCCCTGTCACCAGTCAGAACAATTTGGGGTGGTGTGACCCTGCTGCATGTCTGGGGGCATTTTTGTTACTGTACCCTTACAGTCCACTCAGGGAAAGCGAGGTGTGGTGTCAACATGCTGCATGTCTTGGGGCTATTTATTTTAATGTTCCTCTGTTTCCCGTCAAGATAGTGAGGATGGTGCTATTATGTTGAATGACTGGGGCTATTTTTGTTAACATACAAACTTGATTTGCAGTGAGTATACTGCACATAAATACTTTTGCAGCTCTGCAAGATTCAAAAGCAGAACTAATAAGCTTTTTTATGAGACCCCCCAGCACCCTCCTTGCACATCTTTTAATTCGCCATCACTTTTCTTTATTTCTCTTCAGAATAACTGATGTAGCTGTTTGCTTCCCTAGCAGCATCCTTGTAACAGAAGATGAATCAGAGCTTTCCTTTGATGGTGTCAGGAAAAGCACAGGTATTCTGATTACTTGCACCTTTTATGTCTGTATTTCAAAACTTAAGACTTGTAGCCTCTCTTGACTGTCCCACCATTGTTCCCTGACTGGCATGTATCATTTATAATCCTCCTGCTTATTTCTTTAACGACCATCTAGCACTTGAAAGCTGATTAGAGCTTTAAGAACTGCCTTTAGACACCGGAAATTGCTAGAATGTCAATCACTGGCAGGCCTTGTGCTGACACCTACTCTTGTGCTTTCACTAACCCTGTCATTTTCCACCAGCTGAAATATTCATGCTATGAAATCTATTTCTGGCTCCTGGTACTGAGCTTGTGTTGACTGAGATGCACCAATGAGCTATAAATGGAAGCTCATTTACTGTGAGGATTATCTCACATGAGTGGGAAACATGCAAAACAATCTGGCTGAATGTGTTCAAGATGTGAGTACCAAGGTAAGTGACAGGAAAATGTAATGGAAGCTCATTAGCACTGCAGAGCTTCAAGGAGTCCTTTCCAGCATGAAGATACTCGGGCTATATGATTAGTTTTGCTCACCCAAACATTGTTTCCCTATTACTACCTGTATATCTAGGCATTAAACTGGTGCAATTTGGAAATGGTGTTAGTTACGTGACGGCAGGACATAATATTATGCCTTTAGATGCATCTTTAAAATGTACAGAAAATAACGACTCACACTGTCAAACACACCTTATTAATTATACAACTTAATGAAAGCAAATCTTTAGTGTGAAGTAAAAAGTTACTTTTTCTTTTATATATATATATACATATATATATATATATATATATATATATATATACACACACACACACACACACACACACACACACACACACACACACACACACACACACACACACACACACACACACACACACACACACACACACACACACACACACGCATACACACATGCACACATCTGTATTTCAAGACATGGAGATATTGAAAGGTGACTGAACAATGTTGACTACATATTATCTCAAATGTGTTTTAGTCAGTTATTATATGCAGTGAGTATTTTTGCAGTTTTTATTGCTTTAGGAGAAGTTTGTGCGTGAGTGCGTGTGCGTGCATGCGTGTGTGTGTGTGTGTGTGTGTGTGTGTGTTTGTGCAGGATGTCTCAAGTACTTACATAGTTCAATGCATTGTGTTTGTAAGTGCGTTCAGTAGTTTTTTACCTGCAGGAAACTTTCCTTTCTTTGGAATCTGTGACCGTGGAGTCAGTATATATAAATTCCAGGGATGTGGAGGACTTCCACTCCCCAGGAGGTGCAGGGTCTTTAATCAAGCATCTCCATCATCTGTATTGCAGATTAATCATGATCATCATCTTTGCATCACCATCATGTGTTCATAATTTCCATATGCATTATCACAATTTTCGTATCATCATCCATCTTCAGTGTCTTTACTATTTCTTCATCATCTTCATCATCACTGTCACGGACACCGTATCTTCCCTTTTTGTTATCTTCATCACATTTTCACAATCATACTCATAGTTATCCTTGTCATCACTGCATCTTTATCATCATCACATCTTCATTGTCATCTTCAATGAATTTCCACAGTCTTCATCGTTGGCATCTTCATCGCGTCATCATATTCATCACATCTTAATCTTTTTCATTGTTTTCTAGCCAGTGCACTCACATTCATTATCATAAATTCTTCATCAACTTCATCTTCACAGACGCAAAGATTATTTCAGTAGTTTTATCCATTGAATGTGTGACACAAGCAGACCTACTTTACTGTGGGGCTATAACTTACATGCCCTTTACTTTCCTCCTTGGTGTCAGCTTTCCAGTCCAGGGGAATGTCATCTGCAGAGATACTGGCACAGTTAGCAAGTCTGGATATGGATAGAGCTGGTTTGGAGGGTGGTATTCAGTGTCTCAGATTAGCTTGCTTATCTCAAGAGTGGGGTTTGACTCACTACATGACTGCCACCTAGTAGAAGTTGTTTGCTGTTGCAACAGCAAGAAAGGTGTGCTGAGAATGTGACAAGCAGAATACAGCACTGTCGTTGTATTTGGGTCACGACACTGTAAGCACAACTAGTGGCCACATGAGGGGACTTACTGATAAAAAATGGTGGTCAGCTAGAATGATGAATTCTGTATTGGTCACCTCCATCCAAAACCACCAAGTTATAAGTAGGGACACCATAAGGTGAGTCACCTCTGAAAGGGAGTGGGACATCCCATTCAGTGTGAAAGAAGAACTTGTGGCCAGTGGGATGGGAAAGAAAAGAGCTGACTGACCAGTGGCAGAGTGAGGCAAGGAAAATAAATAGAAAATGATTAAATGTACTTACAAAAGAATGTGCTGTTAAAATAAATATATAAGGCGGGCATGTCAAGAGCTGTATCGTTTCTTGAATTTTAAAATGTAAATAGTTGTGTATTTTATTTGATATGTAGAAATTAGAAATATTTTATTTTAATAATATGCAGTTATTTTTTTTTTTTTAATTCACTTCTTTACACAGATCCATAGATTGTTACAAGGCTAACGGCCCAGGGGGACCTTTCCAAGCCTAACCAAGTTTTCCCAAAAGAATAATGATGTCCTGCATCCAAACAGG
>NC_056748.1:165211081-165363581 GCF_019279795.1 Protopterus annectens
TGCAAACATCATAGTCCATGGGGCCTCCTGTCTGATCTCATCTGTCAACCTGTCCATCACCCCTGCAAATAAGAAAGGGCTCAGAGCTTATCCTTGATGTAATCTCACTGCCACCTTAAACGTATCTGTCACTCCCACCGCAGTCCTCACTAATGTCACACTACCCTCGTACATATCATGTACCACTCTTACATACTTCTCTGCCACTCCCGACGTCCTCATACAAAACCACAACTCCTCTCTAGCTTTCACTTACATGAGGTTGATAAATCAGTGTTTGCTTTTTTAAGCATTCATTTATATGTGTGTATGTGTGCGTGTGTGTGTGTGTGTGTGTGTGTGTGTGTGTGTGTGTGTGTGTGTGTGTGTGTGTGTGTGTGAGAGACACTGACATTAAGGAGAGAATTTTACACAAGCATGTGGGTCACTGCTATATTCTCTTCAACTGATACTGCTGATGTTATCAGCTATAAAGTGTTGAGACACTCCAAGTCAGACTTGAGCTGTAGCATGTGCGTAAAGTACTGTGTTCTGTAGTCCTCGTACTTAGGTAGGGGTTCTATTCTCACTGCAGTCAACTGTGTGTGTGTGTGTGTGTGTGTGTGTGTGTGTGTGTGTGTGTGTGTGTGTGTGTGTGTGTGTGTGTGCTGTTATTTGACATTACAGAAAGCATTTCACAGCAGCATGTGGGATACTGTTATATTCTCTTGAACAGACACTGCTGATGTCATCAGCTATAAAGTGTTGTCTGAGACACTCCAAGTTGGACTTGAGCTGTGGTGCTTGCATAAAGTACTGCATTCTGTAGTCTATGTACTTAGATAGGGGTTCTATTCTCACTGCAGTCAATTGTGTGTGTGTGTGTGTGTGTGTGTGTGTGTGTGTGTGTGTGTGTGTGTGTGCACTTGCTTGACATTAGAGATTTGCAACATCATGTCGGTCACTGTTATATTCTCCTCAACAGACATTGATGATGTCATTAGCTATAAAATGTTGTCTGAAACACTCCAAGCCAGACTTGTGCCGTGGTGCTTGCGTAAAGTTTTGTACTTTATGTACTTAGGTTGGGGTTATATTCTCACTGCAATCAACTGTCTGGTTGACAGTAGAGAGAGCATTTTACAACAGCATGTGGGACATTGCTTTTACCATCTTCCACTCAACAGACTCTGCTAATTTGCAAATGTGCAGTATACACATCAGGGCAGGGTCAGAGATGTCCTGTAGTCCAGGCCTAAGTCACCTCATCCTTTACAATACAGATTTCAGGAACAGGGCTTTCAGTATATCCATGTATGTCATGGTATGGTTTGTAAGATCTGTATTTTCTTGGTGTGAAACCCCCATGGTCTGTCCAGCTGCTGACGGTGTCTGGTGAGTTACATGCAGAAAGAAGCATTATACTGTATTAGTGTTCAGATGAGATTTGGGTACAGTGCTGTTACATCCTCCTCAGATCTGGATACAATGGCCTGACTTCTGAGTTGCACAATGTAGCCTTTCCATACAACTGTGGACAATTGGTCAAAGTTCAGATTGCTATCTACTTGCGTTCCTAAATCTTGCAACACTGGTTTCAGCATGTGGGGAGTGTTGTCAATGTTGTATTTACCAGGAAATTTCACTTTGCATAAGGCACAAATCCTGACACATTCTATTTTTATTAGTAGACTGTGTGGCTTTGGCAGCAATCATTTGAGTGTGTTAGCCCATCTTGTATTATAGCTATATCATTGGTGGACTCAATGACTACAACCAATATGCACGAATAAGCAAATCTGGAAAACTACATGTCATATTTTGTAGCCTGGACTGTTGAGAAATAGATTCCAAACAGTATAGGGTCCAGCACAGATCTTTGGGGTACACCATTGGTGACAGTTGCAATGGTAGAGGTTGATTCACTAACTTTCCCAGTATGTGATCTGTCGTGAGGACATTGGTTAACCAACTAGTGATGTAAGGGTTAATCCCCAGCTGGTAGAGTTTGTCAATGATACCCAAATATGGGGATTGTGTCCAAACCCTAGGACAGATCAAGACAGGTTGTATGCACTGTGCTACCTTCCTGCATGCCTATCACACAGAAACAATGGACTGTGGTAACATCACAGATAACCTATAACATGCCTCAGAACATATACCTATGTGACATTGTATGATACACATTTCAACACACTCTCCAGATGGACTATGTTCCCGTAGAAGGGTGTACATTGACATGCATCCATCAGAGTGGGCTGGGAACTCTCCTGATCTGTAAGGTAGACCAACATGTCATCAAGGAGCTTCTCTAAATGGACACTAGTAATATCCCAGTTACGTGCAAATCCATGTGTGAGTTTTGTGAGTTTTTGATGCTAAATATATGTCTATTACATCTGTCAAATGTTCTCAAAGAGCATCATCCTGTGGAACGTTGAAAAGGCCAAGTCACTCGACAGGAGTCTACAATGAGGTATTCACTCCACAATGACAGATGTGACCATCAACTCCTATATCACCAAGTGGGTAGAACAGTGAATCACATACATGGCATCTAAATATGTAGACATATGAAGTGACCTATATCTCATGTCCAGTGATTAAGTGTGTACATCAGGGCTGTCTGCTAGGCCCATTCCGGTCCATGATTAATCACAGATGTCAAGAATGACATACATATCCTGTGTCCCAACCTGTCTGGAGGACTACAGATTGTGGACAATCATTGACTCCAACTGTGATATTGTTATAATACCGACAGTATCAGCACACATCAACGACTGCTTTCACTATATATATATATATATATATATATATATATATATATATATATATATATATATATATGTATGTATGTATGTATATATATATATATATATATATATATATATATATATATATATGTATATATAAAACACCTACCTAACAATGCAATAAAAACTGATAAGGAATATTTAATTTGTAACAGTCATACTCTCCATCAACATATTCCCAACTTGCTAGCCTCTTTAAATGTAATTTCTAATTGGGGAGCAATGCTAATGAACATGTGTCTGTACTTTCCTGTGAGTGCTATTTTCTAAGATACTCCATCCTAAAAGACATTTCCCTGACTCTGCCTGTGTCAAAACCTGAGCCCATATCTCTCGCTGTACTCCATGAAGTTTTCTCATTATTTGCATTGATTTCAAGTTTGTATTGCTCATGTTAGCATTTGAAAAGGGGATGTTGCATAATTGTGCCTGCAGTTGCAAAAAGAAACACTGTAGCCATGCATTTATAATAAGAAACACTGTAGCCATTTATTTATAATTCTAGCATATATTTCTTGCACCTAGGTTTTGCCAGAGTATTTATTACCCAGCAATATACTTCACATAAAGACTGGTTACTTTATATCCTATCACATGTACCAGTTTTCGGCCATCTAGTACAACTAAGCATTTTATCATTCCATTTGATCATCATTTCCTTTATGGAAAGCACCCTGAACAGTACCCTGAACTTTCATTCTGTCTAGTCATAGATGGGCTACCCAGGAAAGGTTTCTTCCGCTTATTAATTGCAGATTATGTTATAGGTTCATAGGTTGTTCCTAGGCTAACAACCGATAGGGTCTTAACAAGCCTAATCATGCACCCCAAACCCATTTGGATCCAGAATACCGTGGGGTGGGGTGGGGAACCATGTTTATTGGGAGGTGACTAAGGGATTTGTAGGGGGGTTGTTAGTTAGGATAATACTTTTCTTATTTATTTACACCCCAAACTAAACTGCATTGTGCCAACTATTCCTTCTCCATTCTTGAACCAAGACTCTGCAATCCCTCACCCTTCACCTTAAAGAAGTCTCCTCTTCCCCACCTTCAGAGCTCATCTCAAAAGATACCTTCATCAAAAATCTGACTGCAAGTGCTTTCCCACCAGCCACAAAACCTATCTCCTTCCTCTCCTCCACCGCTTCTTCTTTGTTCCACTGTTTTCAGTTTCTGCTTCCCTCTCATAATTACTTCTATGATTAATTTACATTTGATTTCCCACACTGCTAATATTATTTACATATTGTATCAATTGGCTATGACATTGTCAACCTTCTGTGAATACTCTGTGTTTGTCAATTTGTTCTCTTTTCTTTTTTTGTGAATTGCTTCACCCAGGCTGTACCTGCAAATGATCTATAGTGATCAGTGTACTGCCCCGGTAAACAAACTAAAATAAATAAACAAGTATTAAATAAATTTGCTTGACTTCCAAAATAGCAGAAAGTTGTGTACAATAAAATTACATTTCTTCAGGCTGGTGTTAAAGACACAAAGTGGTGGTGTGCATATCAACTTGTAGGGGGGGGGAGACTTACAGGCATAAAGTAAAATGCCCCAGTGAAGCATAGACAATGATGCTATAAGGTGGGTATCCTATAGTTTCTTAATTTGGTGACAATTAGGGTCTGAACCTTAAATGCATGAACACATAGTTGACATTCAGTCTGTTGGAATAAAAGTGCCCAGATAGGCAGGGCTATGATGGCTTTGAGTACCACTGGGAAACTAAAAACAAGAATTTAATAAAAAACAGATATCTGAAAACATGTCTGTATTCTTTCTTATATCTGCAACATCATATGATAGTCCCGAAGACAGAGATCAATGTGAGACTTATTCCACACACACACACACACACACACACACACACACACACACACACACACACACACACACACACTCACAGACGCTCATACACGCACACAAGCACATACTCACAGACACACACACATACACGCACACATGCACATATGCACATACACACAAATGATCGCTCACACATGAGCACACATGCATGCACACATGCACACACACATGCACACAGGCACACATACAAACACACACATGCACACATCACGTGCACAGAGATGCACACAGGCACACACACACACACACACACACACACACACACACACACACACACACACACACACACACACACAGATAAACAGCCACACAGATATGTGCAAAGAAACACTCATGGTCTCTTATTCGCACACAAATGCACATAGATGAGCATGTGCATGCGAGCACAAACACACACACACACACACACACATATACACACACACACACACACACACACACACACACACACACACACACACACACACACACACACACACACACACACACACACACACACACACACACACACACACACAAATAATCTATCATTACTATGTCTGCTCCCTGAAATACATGCCCACCATATTTGCACATTTCTCACATTGTTCACTTCATCTCACAGACATGCACTCAGGTGGTTAATTACTCATTGTACATACTCCCTCACACAGCCACCTAGTGAACCAGGACATCAGTGACCCTGACTGCTTCTTCTCAAAGATACTCTTAGTCACACTTCACACAGCAGGAGCTCAGGACTCTTTTAAGGGTAAATGCATTCTCTGCTGGGTGCCATCAGGGGCACTTCACCCATGCAATGTCTACCCACTGACACACCCAATGCATGACTCTTACTATGGGAACTACATGCACTGGGTTGTTGTCTATGCTTTCTACATGATCTCCCAAGCATTTGCTTTTCTCCTTATCGCATTGCTACAAGTGATGTGTCACATACACAGACCAGTAATTTTCAATGCTTTCAGCTGCATTTACATCTCCAGTGCAAATCATTAAGCTTTGTTTATTCTAGAGGTAATAATATATATAAAATGAAAATGACAAAAATAAACGCACCCACCAGAGCAAATGCCTCTCCGCTGATCGTAATAGAATATGTATAAAGTCAAAAAACAAGAAGCAGAGAGAGGCAACCACCAGGCTTCCAATAATCCAGTCTTGTTGTAAAAATATAAAAGTCTTTTAATTCGTGCACTAGGTAAGCGCTTTCACAAACCACTTCATCAGACCTTAAAAACTTTTAAACATACAAACAGTTGCTTAAATAGCAAACACATGATGCACAAATAATTGTTCAATCAACTTTTAAAAACACACGCTTCTTGTAAAAACTTTATGCCATGAATTTCAAAACTAATCCACTATCCATCTACCTAATAAATGCTGGTATCATAAACATACGTCCGTCACTAAGTTGATCAATTGCATAAAATACTACAGTATTACATATCTAAGTGGACATATTTCTCCTTCTAGCAAAAATGCGAGCTTCATAATAAACTAATAAATTCAAATGCATTCTATACTCATGTCCAAAAATCAGAGGATCCGTTTATATTCTATGGAAATACAAATGCTAAGCTGTGTAACAATGTTGCATTACATACTATAATACATAAATTACTAAGGCAACATTAACAAATGCAGCACAAATTAGAATAACCACCCTCTTGCTATAATGTGCATGTGAAATACCAATAAAGGAGCATATACAGTACGTGTATTCCATTAACTATTATGCTGACAACATACCTCTAAGAGTTGACCCAGTAGTCAGGGGCTTGGGAACACACATGGATAGTAATCTAGCCTTGACCATCATGTGTTTATAGTAGTGAGGAAATCATTCTACTTTGGGAAACTTATAAACAAAGGTATGGCAATGAGATCATTGTTCCACTGCATTAAGCATTCATCAGACCTATCACTGAGTAGAATGCCCCCTTTGGTATGCATCTAATCAATCACATCCACAACTGGAATGTCCACATAGGTTCCTGACTAGAAGAATACAGGGTATAAGTAACATGTCCTTTGCAGACCATCTCAGATCCCTATCCCTTAATTCTGTCTCCTACAGGCTGTTGAGGAGAGATCTATGCCTAACATGCAAGGCATTGTCAGACCCCACCCTGATAGACTTCCTGCATATCTGGAAAACAAACTGTACCAGAATTACCCAGTCTAAAGACTTAAACCTTACTTGTGATATAAATAGGACCTGCTGGAGAGACAGTTATGTATCCCAAAGACTACCCCTTCTCTGAAACAGGCTCCCCATCCATATGAAGCACAGTTTTTCCCTTACCCAACTCAAGTGTAACTTGGACAACTGGATGGGGAAGAAGAAATTCATCCCTGGGTTGGAACGTATGTCTCTAATGGATGGACATTGGCTTGTAAATGTTTCATCTCCCAGGCCCCTGCTTATACCTATCAAGAGTACCAGAAGTTGTCAGATATTTGGGATGCATGGCTAGGCTTAAAAAGGCCCTTGTGGTCATTAGCCTAGTAAACACCTATGAACCTATGAACCTATTGCTTCAAAGTCTTCCCCAACTATTTGCAAATAATTCATAAGGCCTGATGATATAATTTTGCTTATTTTAATATTAAGAGTGAAGATAGTTTTTGTGCTTTTTGCTTTTACCATCACCAATATGCTCTTCAACTCTTTCTCATTTTTGGTCATCAGTGTGGTATCATCTGCATATGTGTGGTTACCAATATTTTCCCTGCAGTTTTGATTACAGTTTCTGATCCATCTAACTCAGAATTTTGCACAATATGTTTAGTATATAAATATAAAAACTACAGTGACAATATAGATCCTTGTCACACTCTTTTTTTGTGTTTAACCCATCAGTTATTCCATATTCTGTTCTAATTGTTTTTTCTGCATTAAGATTACTCAGTAGACAAATAAGATAACTCAATATCCACATTTCTCTAAGAACTTGCCACAGCTTTTTATGATCCACATAGTGAAAAGCTTTATTACAGTGAATAAAGCAGAAATAAACTTTTCTGAAACTGATTTGTGTTCTCCATTATCCAGCAGATATGAACATTTTGATCTGCTGTCTCTGCCCCCTGTAAAACCAGCTTGTACATCTGGTAGTTCTTAGATCACATACTGCTGGTGTCTAGCTTGCAGGATCTTGAGCATTACACTGCTAGCATGTGAAACAAATGTGATTGTTCAAAAAGTTGAACACATTTTAGTGCTGCTGTTTTTGGAACTGGAAATAAATCAACATTTTCCATTGCAATCATCATGGTAACAACATCTTTATACTGCACTTTATAGACAGTTAAACTGCCATTTCATCCCCTCCTGTGGGTCTTTTTGTTAGCAAGGCTTTCTAGGGGTGATTTCATTTCACTTGCTAGAATACTTAGTTCTAGATCAGAGAAAACACTGTTGTAGATATCAGTGATATTAGAATCCTTCTTACCTAGTGCTGTATATACCCAACACCTCTTCTTAATATCTTCTGTTTCTGTTAGGCCTCTCTTATCTTTGTCATTTATTCAGCCTTCCTGAACAGACCTCTCGTCTTGCCTATTCTGTCTTCCATTTCTTTGCACTGCTCATTCGACTCTACTTCCTCGTCTCTGCATGCTGTATTCTGACTGCTCATTCGACTCTACTTCCTCGTCTCTGCATGCTATATTCTGACTACTCATTCGACTCTACTTCCTCGTCTCTGCATGCTATATTCTGACTGCTCATTCAACTCTACTTCCTCATCTCTGCATGCTATATTCTGACTGCTCATTCGACTCTACTTCCTCGTCTCTGCATGCTATATTCTGACTGCTCATTCGACTCTACTTCCTCGTCTCTGCATGCTATATTCTGACTGCTCATTCGACTCTACTTCCTCATCTCTTCATGCTATATTCTGACTGCTCATTCGACTGTACTTCCTCATCTCTGCATGCTATATTCTGACTGCTCATTTGACTCTACTTCCTCGTCTCTGCATGCTACATTCTGACTGCTCATTCGACTCTACTTCCTCATCTCTGCATGCTATATTCTGACTGCTCATTTGACTCTACTTCCTTGTCTCTGCATGCTATATTCTGACTGCTCATTCGACTCTACTTCCTCATCTCTGCATGCTATATTCTGACTGCTCATTCGACTCTACTTCCTCGTCTCTGCATGCTTTATTCTGACTGTTCATTCGACTCTACTTCCTCATCTCTGCATGCTATATTCTGACTGCTCATTTGACTCTACTTCCTCGTCTCTGCATGCTACATTCTGACTGCTCATTCGACTCTACTTCCTCGTCTCTGCATGCTATATTCTGACTGCTCATTTGACTCTACTTCCTCGTCTCTGCATGCTATATTCTGACTGCTCATTCGACTCTACTTCCTCGTCTCTGCATGCTATATTCTGACTGCTCATTCGACTCTACTTCCTTGTCTCTGCATGCTATATTCTGACTGCTCATTCGACTCTACTTCCTCATCTCTGCATGCTATATTCTGACTGCTCATTTGACTCTACTTCCTCGTCTCTGCATGCTATATTCTGACTGCTCATTCGACTCTACTTCCTCATCTCTGCATGCTATATTCTGAAACACTGCATTCCGTCTGACATTTTTTTCGCATTGTATTTTGCTCTCTTTTCTTCAGACACTTCTAAACTCTCCATAGACAGCTGTTTTGCCTTCTTAATCTTTTTCCTATTTGGAATATTTCTGATGCCATCTTCTGGATAATATCAGGAACATATGTTAGTATTTCTTCATGCAGTTTGTCTGTCAGGTTTAATCTCTTAAATATATTCTTCACCTCCACTATAAATTCGCTCGGTATATTGTTGAGCCTCAATACCTGTCAAATTATTAGTACAAGAAATCTGGACAAAGGCAAAAATAAGGGAGAAGAAAGGTCCAAAAATAGGGACAGTTTTTAAATATTCCTGTTACAAACCTAGAAAGTTGCTAGAATAATAGGTTTTGCATTGATATGCTTTTTCTAAAAGATAAGAAGTCTAAAACTCAACTGTCTGTCATTATTTAGTGACATCAATCCTCAATGATTTTCCAGGGAAAACATACATTTTGTGTGGAACCTACCAAAAATATGAGGGAGTAATTTGGACATTATGAAAAAATCTGTACACCCGAGAGGGATGTTGAGCTCATGTCTCAACGGCATTGATTTTTTTTTGTTTAACTAATTCTAAACTGTTTGTTTGCGGACTGTACAGAATTCACACTGTCAGTGACACAATGGGTAGCACACTTGCTTTTGATGCAGAAGGCTACGGGTTCTATTTCTATACCAGGTAGATTGGTTGCACACCCGCAATGCAGCATAAGGGAGTTCTGTATTTCTGACTGCGTCATCCTTCGGCTGAGGCATTAATCAGTGGCCCCATCTGCTTGAATTGGTGGTAGCTCAGGTGGATGTAAAAGATCCCATGTTGCTTATCAAAAAGAGTAGGGGATCCTTTACTAAATACCATGTTTACACTAATTATATGTTATGCATTATTTAGAATTATTTACTTCATTTATATTCATTTTCCATCATTTGCATAACTTTATACATACATTTCAATCATTTTATTTCCATTCACTTTCTGACCCCCACCCATTTTTCCACAATCAAAATCTTTTTTCTTTTCAATATCTCTGTCAATATTAATTTCCCATTTAATTTTAACTCATTGCATTTTCATGCCATATAGACCATATTGTATAAAACATCTTTCTATATATTTTCTTTACATATTCCCCTCTTTTATTTCCATAATAACCATATTCCAAGATATCCATAGTTAAATCCTTCATTTGCTTAATTCCTTCCAGGAAATTATTTTCACATCATTTTTCTCATAATTTCTTCATTGTTTTACATCTTAAAAAACATGTTCTGTTGATTCAACTTCACCACAATATTTGCATATTCTTCTATTTTTATATGGCATTTTTGATTTTTACTGGCAATTTCTTTATTGATAATCTCCACATAAAATCTGTGCATTCTACATATTTCTTACTCTACTCTAGTCTCATTTGTATGGCTTTTATTTCCCCCTCCAACTTTTCTCATGGATAAACAGAGTAATATTTATTCATTATGCTTAAATGTCATTCTTTCATATTATACTGTATGTCACATATCTTTATCATAACATGATTTTTCTTGATAATATTTTATTTCCCTATACACACATTCTTTCTGTCTTCTAAATTTACTCATCACTCACCATATTTTCTTCATTTTTATTTAATTATTCTAGATATTAATGAATTATTTTCCTCTTTTAGCCATGGTAACACTTTATATGGATTCAATGAAGCTGCAATAGATTTACGAAACCCAACCCTCCTTTTTATTTTATGTATAACTCCCACATTTTCTGGATTCCCATATAAATAAAAACACAGTGGACATTACTCCTTTTCATATTTTATTGTGATCATAAACATGTTTCCAATGGAATTTTTCCCAACAATAAATAATTTATTAGATACACTTTCTTTCTATCTGACAACTTATATGTTTTCCAAAATAAATATATATTCCTTAATTTTTTGTATAATATCTCCCTATGGATGCATTTTGTCTCCTTACCAAATATTGTACCTAATGTTTCGATTACTTCCATATTAAACTCACTATTTTTTATTTGAAATATTATTCCTAGACCCGTACTTTTATCCCTATTTATTCTCATGCCTATAGGTCCCAAATATTGATTAAGTTGCTTAATGGCTACTTCCATCCATTCTTTTTTTCTTTGTCATTAAAACAATATCATTCACATAAGAGAACATAATTGGTACTTTAATCTCTTTTATAGTCCTATACTCTGATGGCTTTAATGACATATTTATCTTACTAACCACTGCGTTCATAATCAATGCAAATAAAATACTACTCTCTGGATATCCCTTTCATATACCACTCTCTGTATCTATAACTTGACTCAACCTACCATTCACTAGAACATTTACTTTATTTTTTTCATATGATGAAACAAATACTTTTGCTATGTTCTCACTTATATTATACTCTTTCATTATGTCCCATAAAACTTCATGTTGCATCTTGTCAATGCCTTACTCAAATCACCTGCCATAATTTTAACTTCTGCTTTTCTAATCATTACATC
Source organism: Protopterus annectens (assembly GCF_019279795.1). Classification (NCBI taxonomy): domain Eukaryota; kingdom Metazoa; phylum Chordata; order Ceratodontiformes; family Protopteridae; genus Protopterus; species Protopterus annectens. The sequence continues at coordinate 165,222,910 of NC_056748.1, forward strand.
ATCTACATTTCTCTTATCATTAATAACTCTTGAATTATTTTCCCCTTTTTCCCAAATATTGTTTTTTCTAGTATTTTATTTAATTTGACCTCCAATCTCTTTTATATTATCTTCATAAAAATCTTATAATCTGAGTTATTTAAAACTATCATCTCCAGTTTCTTATATCCTCTTCCCCCTTTTCCATATAATTTTCATAGCTATAACACATATTTCTTCATGTCCAAAACCTTCATCTAACCATTCATTTAATACTTCCAAAAGTACTTCTTTTGCCAGTCTAACATGTCTTAATACATATAATATTCTATCCCATCCAATCCTGTTGCTGATCCCATGTTTACTATTTTAACACCTTAATTACTTCTTCCGAAGTTATTTCTTTCTCTAAATCTTCATTATCCTGTTTTGATAAGTTTTAACTTTCCACTTTTGTTTTTTTCTTACTTATTTTCAGTAAATTTCTTTCTATATATTCTTTTATTACATTCATTATTTCTTGATTATTTTAACACTTTCTCCTCTCTTATTCCTTATTTTTTTTATCATTCTTTTGCTTTCTTTTGGTATTCTATTTAAATAAGGTGCCACCTCTTCCTTTTTGCCTTGTAAAAACAGTTAAAATACCTTTGTTTAAACATTTATTTATTCTTCTCTTGATTCATCTCATTTATTTCCCTCTCCCTCTTGAAAACTTCTTTACTTCTTATTAAATCTCTAAAAGTAGAATTGCTCACTTCTTTGTATTTGTGCTTTTCTTCTTTTCATTTTAAATTTTGCCATTCCCAAAAAAAATCTTACATGTTTCTTTAAAATGTATCCACCGCAAAGTCAAGTTCTTGTAGAATTTTTTCATACCTACATCATCTTTCAGTAATTGCCTAACCCTTTCTCTACCTTCTTTATCAAAATCTGCTATGAATCCATAAACCTGCTTTTCCATCTCACATGTACAACTATTACCCTACCCAATATTACCAAGGAAACATCCAAAATCCCTATTGAGCTTTTACATAATATAACTATACCTGAACGTTTCCTTTCCTATATTCCAAATTATTTCACCTCCCCATAACTTTTCTACTTGTAATCTCTGCTTTTCTGTTAGAATTCTTGTATATTAAATTATAATCCTTAAATTATAATAGTATCAATATCAAGTGTTATGCACCATTCCAATACACCTAATCTTCTTTTTATATTCTTTACTGAAATTCTCAGTGTTATTTTATTGATTTATTTTCCCTTTCTTTTACCCTTTGCCTTTTTTATTTTCCTCCACACCTGAGCCTTTAAATTTCCTCTTCCTACCTTTTACCCTTTTCCGATATAATTGTTCCTTCCATTAACCACTCTCCAACTAATTTCTTCTTCATCACTTGTTTTTATCATTATGTCATGCCCTTCTTTTTCTACCTGTTTATCTTTTGCATTTCCACCTTCTACTGGCTCATTATTATCTATCTTTGTCTGCTCTTCTTGCTTTTTTCTTGTGCTCTTTGTGTTTCTTCTTCTTGCTCACTGTCTTGTTCATTCTCATGTTTCCTACCCACTTTCTCTTTACATTCTTCTGTAATTTCCTTGCAATCTATCCATAAGTGACCTGATTTTTCAAATTTAAAACATTTCAACTCACATCTTTTTACAGCATGCCCCACTTTGCCACAAAAATAACATTTCCTTTTGTCACAATTATTAGTTAAATTACCAATTTTTCTGAAAAAAAACAATTTTTTTGTTGCCCCCAATATTTCATAGTGCCTTTGTTTGCATCTACAGTTATCATACTTGGAATATATACTATTCTTTTATGTACCATTTTTAATACAACACAACACTCCCAACCCCGAGTCCATAAACCTATACTATCACAAATTTTTATAACATCCATAAAATCCTTACATACAGTTTTTAAATAGTATTTTAGTGATTATTTTTCCAGCTTCAGTTCAAAACTTGGCATAGATTTTCCATTTTGTCTCTCTATTAAATGCTTGCAAAACATACATGTTCCACGGATTACAGTTTTTCTTTAACTCATGGTGTTCTAAACATTTCTTCATATACTGTCCTGATTAAAAAATCATGTCATAAAAAGTATCTTTATTCATATGAATGAATGCTCTTACCTCTTTTAGTGAAATATACAACTGTGCTACTACATTATCCTAAATACCATACATGTCCAGCTCTTTTTCTTCTTTATAACTTATTTTTACCAAAGGTTTCTTTCTCCGCAAGTCTGATCTCTTTTTTCTCTCTTCTTCCTCCCTCTTTCACCATCTCTACGTATGACTTCTTCTTCTCTCGTATCACTTCCTCCACTTCTTTTCTTCAGTTCTCTCCATAATATCACCTTCTCACGTTCCGGCTCACTTTTGTTAATTAAGTCCTGCAAATAAACATCCCGCAACCCTCCCAGTTGGATGTTTTAATAATGCATCCTTTCAGTATCTCACTATCCCCCTTGAACAACTGCTGCTGGAAAAACACTTCTGAATCTTGTGAAGACAGGACCATCTTTGCATTACTCTGCATGTACGACTCTCACTTCTCACTGCATGCAGGCACAGGCTTGGGTTCCCCACATCATCTACTCCTTTCTTTTGCAAAGGCTTGACTGCCTTCACACTCAACATATGATCCGCTCTCCAATTCACCGTACTCTCCTCTCCAAAATCCACATTTTGACCTGTTAACCCTTCCAACACTTTCTCATTCACCAGACTCCTTCCTGTTTCTCCAATCTGTCACTGGGCCTGGAACAGAAGCAGGGTGAGCCACAACAAACAGTGTCCCTGCTCAAAAAGAGTAGGGGACGGTCCCTGGTGCCCTGGCCAAATGTCTCCAAGTAGTATAAATACCACTTTTGGTCTCTCCAGGAAAGAAATGACTAGCCTAGTGGGGCCAACTATTTATTTGTGTGTGTGCGTGTGTGTGTGTGTGTGTGTGTGTGTGTGTGTGTGTGTGTGTGTGTGTGTGTGTGTGTGTGTGTGTGTGTGTGTGTGTGCTTGTTTTGCTTTTTCTAGTCTTTGAGCACATTCTTCAGTCATATGAGCTTCCTACTGTATAGTATTCGTTTACAATATATTATAGGTGTATGCCCTATTTAAAACAAAGTAAGGTTCATATAGAGTATCTTTAAAGCTGTACACATGATCTAAACTGGCTGCGTTAGTTCTCCATTTTTGCGTAAATAGCCCTGCTGTAGCTAATAGCACAGCTCATTTCCGCTGGCTTTGTGCATTCATTTCCCCAGTCCATTCCTTCTGATTTTACTTTTATTTCACTGGTACTTGCTCTCCTTTGTTTGTTTGATTCCTGGTGTTTCCTTAATCAGAGTGGTCAGTCTACATCCTGTTCCGGTCTTCTAGCAGAGTTATTCTTTTTTCCACTGTAATCCCTTGCCTGGCGTCTGGTGTCCTGCCATTATTGTGCATATTCATATTCTCCAGCTCCCTTCTTGTTGGTTTGCACGTCTCCCCATTTTTGTTCTGTTCTGTGTCCATCAGTAATTCCTTACCTTTGCTGCAGAAAGGTTTGCGTACACGTCTGCAGCCTAATTCCCAGTTATTTTATTACATTTGTTCACTCTACTTTCATAATTCTTTTGTTCCTTACCCAGTTTGTTAGCTTCATCTTTACTGAATTCAGCTCTGTCCCTATTACTTTAACTGGCTAGTTCATCTGGTTCATAGGTAGGTACTAGGCTAGCAGCCCAAGGGCCTACGTAAGCCTAGCCATTAAGGTTCCCTGGCTTACACCACCCAAGAAAGTTATTTTCCTGTGCCACTGTCTAGCAGAGACACAGAAGTGATCCCCGGGGTGTATTTCCTATTTCCCATCCACTCATCAAGATTTTTCTTGAAGAGTGCTAATGAAGAACTTTGCTTGACATAGATGGGTAGCCTGTTCCAGAGTATGGGAAGTCCCTGGGACAGGAATCTATCCCTCCAGCATGTCCTGTTCAGTGTGGTGACAAGGTTTAGGTCCCTAGAGCGTGTAGCTCAGAGGGATTGGGATTTCTTTAGGTGTAGCTCAACAGCTCTGGGTTTGACATAGCTTTATATGTTAGGCAGAGATCACCTCAGAGTAGGCGATATGCTATGGAGTAAAGCTGGAGATTTTTGAGGCAGTCAGTATAGAGCATTTGTTTGAGGCCAGTAATCCTCTTTGTGAGGTACTTCTGTGGCCTTTCCATCTGCTGCAGATGTCTTGTGAGGTGCATTCCAAAAGGGGCATTGTACTCTATAATTGGTGTAATGAGTGTCGAGTAGAGGGGAGCAATGACCTCTTTTTCCTGGATGAGAACCCTTTTATGATGAGGCGTGCCACGTAGAAGGACTTCCTGACTACTGTGGTGATGTGACTATCAAAGGAGAGACTACTGTCCACCTGGGTCCCAAGGTCTCTTATCACACATTCGGTATTAAGTAGATTGCTGCCTATGTGGTAGCTCGTGGGTACAGAGTTTTTATCAACTTATCCTTGGATAACTAACTTGGATCCACTTATTTGGATTTCTTCCTTCTATAAATTAATTTTTGTTTTATAAACTGATCTGCTTTGTTTTCATTTAATTTGTACATTTCCTTGCTTTTTGGTTAGTTTTTGACTGCGATCTTTATTTGCTTATCTGGCTTAGGTAATTCCTTGTGTCTAGTGTTTTGGTTAAAACACCTAAACTTGAAATTTGACCCTCTTTTATTTGCATATTGCCTCTCATGGAACTTATTTTGTGATTGTCCATGCCATTTTACACTAGATATTACCCCTACTATTTTTTGTTTTGTTTTCTCCAAGCAATGTACTAGCTGTTCCACTGTTTATGCAACCCAATCTTTTGTGCATTCTAGGTCTTATGGCAGTTTTTCTATTATTTTCACTCAGTATTCTGTTGTCCTTTTCAGGATCTCTGCATCCTCTGCCACCTTCTCCAGCTCTGTGAACATTTTCTTTAACTCTTTGAGGATATTAACAGTTTATTCTGACACCACTTTGGTCTCTAGAGTTTCCATAATCTACATGTCTTCTCTGCTGCCTTGACTGAGGATTTTCTTTTTCTTTTACATGTTTTTACTTTGGGGCCAGAATGGAGCTCTTGCTTCAGAAGTTGCATTGGTTAGGGTCACTTCAATAAATCCCACTCATTTCAAAGTAATGTTGTTGCATCTGGTAAATGTAATTTTGTTAGGTTCTTGGGTTCATGCAACTCAGTAAATAAACTTTAATCTTTAGATGTAAACAAAATTAACTTGAGGCAAGTGTGTCCTATCAAATGAATGTAATTTTTATTTTTTAGAACAAAAGGTGATAAAATTACTATACTCTGTGTCATGTGTACTTTGATTATTGTATGTGGTTAATGATTGAGAGCTTAATAAAGGATTGATAAAGATGATGGAAGACATTTATTTTATTTATTTATTGACATTTGTTAACTGGGTTTGTTCAACTGGGCTTGTGGCCCATTTTAAGTGGAGACCTGAGGAGAAAAGCTCTAGTAATACATTTTAAAACAAGTACAATTTTAAGCAATATTGATATAATAGCAGTTATAGCAAAACGATTCACGTATGTTGTGTTACATGCATAAAGTTAAAAGTTGCATTAAAAAGAAGCTAAGTAACAATTTTACATCAACAATAAACATTTTTTGTTTGTATAAAATTGTGCAAATGTATAGTAGACACATTGGAGAGAGAGGTGTAATGAGGTACTAAGTATGGTCCTTTTGAGGGTACATAAAGGGAAGGAAGACTAGGTAGGGTCATGGCAAGGGCAGGTTCTGGAATTGAGAAAATAAGCTTTTAGTTCATTTTTAAAGTGTGAGGTGTGGGAGATTGAACGTAAGTCAAGGGGAAGTTTGTTCCAAGCATGAGCAAGGGAGTGTTTGTAGAGTAGTTTGTTTGCTGACCTTTTTGGGTGGTAGATATCAAGTAATTGTTGGTTAGAAGTACGGAGGGTCCGGGATGGGATGTAGATGGAGACTAAGGAAGATAGAGATGGACAGAAGGAGGGTTTATAAAGAATAGAGTGTAGCATATAAAAATGATAAGATAGCAGAAACTGGGGAAGTTCAAGCCATTGAAGAGAGTTTAAAGAAATGCAGTGGTGTGAGTTGTATGGGGAGTTAGTAATGAATCTGGCTATTTTATGGTAAGTCTGTTGCAGTTTGTTTAGAGTGGAGGCCTGGATATTGGTAAGAACTGGGGCGGTGTATAAGAGGGAGGGGAGGAGGAGTGCCTGGCCCAGGGTAAGTCTAGATTCAGGGGTTAGGAATTTTTTGTTCCGATATAGCAGACCTAGTTTCTGTTTTTTTTTTTATACATTGGAGTATGTGTAGGTTGAACTTGAGTTTGTCATCGATAATGACCCCTAGGAGTTTTGTGTGGGTGTCAGGTTGGATGTTTGAATAGTGATGTACTTAGCCAAGTAGAGTTAACCCAAAGGGGAAGCAGCAAGGTGTGTGTTTGGAAGTGGAGAAGATGATCTGACTCATATAAAATTGGAAAATCAGAAGAGTGCAAATATTACTTTACTTGAGAAATGTCTCTATTACACAAAGCCTTCATGCCCATCCCTTTATGAAAAAACACTTTCCCTACACTATCAGTATTCAGACAAATTATGTCTGATGTTAGTGTCATTGTCATGGTTTAGGTTGAAAGATCACAGGAAACTGCTTTGTTTTTTTCAGTAAGTTTGTTTTCAATGAGCCAGCATTCCACTGTAGCATTTTGATGTTTGTGCACATCAGTGGAGTATCCTACAATCACACACTCACATGGACATGTGAGAACACACACACACACACACACACACACACACACACACACACACACACACACACACACACACACACACACACACACACACATGAACACAGATGCACACATGCTTATGCACACACATGTATGTACATGGGATCACAATGAAATCCCGAATACTTACAATACCGAAGACCGGAATCCCGAGACCAGATACCCGAAAGAGGAGAAGACCGGAAGACCAGAAGCACAACTTTCAAAATTGCAAAGTACAGAGATGTCAGGAGGTTAGGTAAGTATCTCTGTCTGGTTGTGTTGGTTAGCGGCTTTAGTGTGTGTGCAAGTATGTGTTGTGACTGTGATGTGTGTGTGTGGTGTATGTTTAGTGTAGTGTTCGGTATTTTAAATTTCATGCTTCTTGTCCTCCGGTCTTCTCATCTTTCGGGTATCTGGTCTCAGGATTCCAGTCTTCGGTCTTGTAAGTATTTGGGATTTAGTAGTGATACCATGTACACATACAAACACATACACTCATACCAGCCATGCACACACACACACACACACACACACACACACACACACACACACACACACACACACACACACACACACACACACACACACACACACACACACTCATGAGCACCCACATACACATGTACACACCCAAACACATACACACTGACACACACATGCACACACACATATACAGACATACGCAGACCTGCACACGTCTACATGTGCACACACACATAGATACATACATTTTTCTAAATGCTGTTATATGTATAAACAAAGGCATACAGAGATAATCTTATTTCAGAAACACAAAACTTGTTAATTAATTAGCTCAGTCTTTGGGAAACATGAACATCCTGATTTTCAAAGTAAAGCACAAGAAAAGTCTTTTGACTAGTTCAGAGTAATGCAAACCTTTTGAAAGCCAAAAAACGCAGTATTTATATCTTCTTTTTTGAGAAACATAGTAAACATCTAACAGTTACTGTCCCCAAGTGTCTGTATTTCTTTAGCTTCCTGGAGATCACACTTGGCTTGGAACCTCATTCCCATGAACCTTTGTGAGTATGTATAAACTTCCAGTTGATTTTTTTTCTGGTTAGGCCTGCAGAATTCAGTGCAGCCCCTGCTGAGAGCTTCTCCCAGTGTTCTTCTTAATGAAAGCTTCTGTTCTAAAGATGGCGGGCTTCTCCTACTCCATTCTGGAACTTCAAGCTCTAACTCTAGTGGAGAATCACTGTTATTACAATTTCTTCTGCACAGATTTGTAGCAAATGACTTCCAAGAAGAGATTGCCATATCACAAAATGCTTTAACACACACACACACACACACACACACACACACACACACACACACACACACACACACACACTTGACTTGTTTAATTGATTCCCATTTAATCAATATTCAGTAGAGACAATATCAATTCATTATTGGACCCTCCCCTTCACTGATACCATAAAATCACCACTTAACCATTCACCCCAGCTTAACTTCCAAGTCAGTGGCAGTCATAACACTTCCCCCAGCAGCAATACCTCCAACTTCTGTCATTACAAAATACCTTCTAAAACTAACACCTACCACCTTAGCTGCATATAACCTACCCACTGTAAACCCCCAAATTACATCAGATGACATTGCCTATTCCATCTCAATACTCATCAACATATCCATCCAGCAGTCTTACATCGCCTCCCTCTGCAAGAAATCATTCATCCTATTCATGCACAAAGGTGGAAACACAAAGGATCTTTCCAGTTATCGACCCATAACCATACTTTCCTCATATCAAAGATCTTAGAAAATGTATCCATTCTCAACTCTTAAACCACGTTCTTACCAATAACCTCCTCTGCTCTCCTCAGCAGGGCTTTAGACCCAACACAGTACCACTGCTGCACCACCAGACCTCTCTAATTGCATTAATCATAGCTGCAATAGAGGTCATATTGTATCTGCCCTTTTCTTGGACCTATCTAAGGCCTTTGACACTGGCTATCATAATAACCTGCTCTGTCAGCTGGCCTCCCTTGACCTGTCTTACTCCAGTAGTGCCTGGTTATTTAGCTACCTTTCCAACAGATTTCAGGCTATTAAATTGCATGTGCAAATTGAACTTGAATGTAGGTGAGGAGGTGAGGTAACTCTAACCAAATTCAGGTGCATAAGGTCAAAACAGCGATGTGTGGAGTATGACTTGTTGGAAGCAAATCTAGCTATTTTATTATAGCATTACCCTAGTTTAGTCGTCAAGCTGGACTGGAAACTGGTGACCATAGGAAAGGAGTACAGAACTGTAGGCTGCATGTAAGGTGGATGCTAATGTTACCCGGTGAAACCCCAGCCCACCTTAGTAATATGTGCTAATCCTAGCCCTAACCCTGTCCCTAACCCTGACATTCCATAACGCTATCACTAATCATACAAATCAAACACTAGTGTTAAGGAAGGGTTTACATACATACATACACATACATACAACATCTAGAGCACTTGATAATAGTTTTCAATCTTACTCACAAACACTGGCTAATCTACAATGTATGTACTGTACCTGTGTACTATGTATGTATTCTACCTATGATCCAAATTTCAGCTGTACACCACAAATCTATTAATTACCTTTATTTTTAAAATGAATATGTTTTTGTTTGTTCTCTCCACTGTAACTGTTTATGTGCCGCATACCACTGTAAAAACATGTCTCCTGTAATTTGTGTGTATACTGATCATGTCTAAATAACTAAATGTGTCTGTAATTTTTCTTTGTGGAGCTTTTCTCCCCGGGCATCTGCTGAAAAAGGGCCTTTTCAGCTCAGTCAAACACCCCCCGCTAACACATGTAAAATAAATAAATAATAAATATTGTAAAGATTACAAAAGGAACTTGCTTTCCTTTGTGATTGTTAGTGTATTCGATGTTTTGAGCATTCTATATTGTGATTCTTTGCTGAAAAACATCTGTTTTTCATTTGATTTTGTGATACAGTGATTAATCACACTATAATGATGTTTGCTTGTGTGTGTGCGTGTGTGTGTGTGTGTGTGTGTGTGTGTGTGTGTGTGTGTGTGTGTGTGTGTGTGTGTGTGTGTGTGTGTGTGTGTGTGTGTGTATCTCTCTCTCTCTCTCTCTCTCTATATATATATATATATATATATATATATATATAGAGAGAGAGAGAGAGAGAGAGAGATAGATATATGGATGTAGGACACTGTATTTAATGTACAGTATCCTGACACACAGTTGGTTGACACAGACAGGGGCTTAACAGGTATGTGAGAGTAACAATCTCCAAGTATGAAATATTTCCTTTCCCTGGGGATTGTGTGATCTTGGAGTTAGTATCTAATTGTCAGGGGGTAGGGGCACAGTACCTCACATGGGGGTTGCAGGGAGGCTTGTCCCCTGCAAAAACACTTTCTGCTGGTTAACTCTGGACTGGGGTAATCCCAGAGCATGATTAGAAAATGCCATTATTGATACATTCAACATTTGGACATCAAACTGTAGGGTGTCAGGACACTGTACATTCGGTACAGTGTCCTATACCCACACAGACACACACACACACACACACACACACACACACACACACACACACACACATATGTATACGTATATATATATATATATATATATATATATATATATATATATATATATATATATGTGTGTGTGTGTGTGTGTGTGTGTGTATGATATACAAATTGCTGCACACAAGGAGCATTGTCAGGCTTGTGTGGTGTGTAGTATTTTCTGCACCATGCTCATACCTAGATGACTTCCTATGTAAAATGGTATATGTGCATTTTATACATAAAGTTTAAATTATCTATGTTAGGTGACAGAATAATTTATTTTATATTGTATTGTGCAATAAAATAGTCATTCCATTAAATGTTAGACTTATTTTAAGGTAATGAAGAGCACTTTTTTTGTTCGGATTATGAATATGACTGCTGATATATTCATAATACTGAGTTAACCAATGAATGTTAGTTCCAATTATCAGAAAATGCTAACATTTTGAGCCATTGGTTCACGCATGCATGTTTGAAACTTATGACTTTTTTCAGAAATGTTTGAAATACTTGTTTTACAGTAATCACCTTTAACAACATAATGGTGCAATGACAGCATGACGTCTCTCCTCTGGGACAGTAATCAAGGAGCCAGAATCCTCACCATTGACACTGGAGAGGGATGTTCACTTGGAATACAGATGGAAACACTCGATATTTTCAGATGCAGACTTCTCTGTATCAGGCACAATTTCCCTTAAGAGCACAAAGGGAACATACTCAGCCCAGGGTCTGGGGTTTTCTATCTGTTTCCCTCCAGGTCCACAATAAGACTCCCTACTGGCACAGCTGTAGGGTTAAGTCCTCAGCCATGTGTTCAAACCATGTCCTCCAGCACCCTTTCTGTGAAACCAGCTTCATGTCCCTGCTCCAACTAGCTGTCACACACACTCTTTAAAATTTAATTTTCACACACACACACACACACACACACACACACACACACACACACACACACACACACACACACACACACACACACACACATTTGGGAAAGGTTGGCACAGACTACCCGCTCTACCAACTTTGGCCAGACTATAAGGTAGATTCACTGCCACCAATCAGTTACTATAAGGCTTTTAAAAGGGTACCCAATTATACTGACTAAACTAATATTAATACAAATGGCAATGTTGACCAAACACCAGGGCTTTCAGGAGTGGCCACAGTTATCACCAAATAAATATCTGAGAATACTTTCAAAGCTTAAATATTCTCTGAAAGGCTTAGCCAGAATGAGAAGTTTAAAAATATTTTATAATAAATAATAAAAGAACATGAAAATGTTGAATATCTATTTACAGTAAACACCAGAGTTTATTCACAGGACATATTAAAAATAACACCAATGGAAAGTTTCACACAGATACAGAAAAACAGTATTTATCTAATCTCATTATCTATTCCTAATTGACTAAAATAATTATTGTTCCCTAGTTAAGTTACTTACTACAGCAAGGCAAGATGATATGGATGTGGGTCTTTCTAGTCAGGTTTCCAAGACCAGACTGCCCCTGAGACTTCAGTCTCCTCTAATAGTAAAACATTATTTCTGTACAGAATGACGTCACATACATCTGGTCATCTGACTTCTGGTTCCCACACTATTACCAACACTAGAAGCTACTAGGGTTTAGCACCTATGTGCTACCATACATATCTGGAGCTTTTCTAAGATCTGTTGCAGCATCTGGAAGCCATAAAAGAATAAAACCATTCCACTTTTCCTACAGGAGCTACAAATTATTCTCTAATATAGACATTGCATCTCTGGCTCCCTTCAAAACTGTGGGATAACATCTTTATGGCTTAACCCATAAAGTAATTTAATTTCAAGAATATTTTTTTCAAAGTCAGGTGGATTAACTTCTCTTCCAGAATATGCTGTTACAGTGTATACATTTAAACAGTTACAATAATGCATGTACATTTCTTTTCTGTCCAGCAGGAAATACTGTTGATGCATTTTAACACAAGCAACTTTACAAATGCATTTTTAAACACAAACATCTGTAGAAATCAATTTGATACACAAATGACATATAATTTGTTACAAAATTCCAGCTAGATGTGCTGGCATAAGTTATGCACCCACTGTTCTACTTCTCTTGCCATGGCTGGAAGTACCTCTAGTCGTCACAGACAGCAAGGTGGTTTGTATGGTGGGGTCTCATATAAGGCATATTAAAAATATATTCACTAATCATATGATTGCTAAGAAGCCTTTCCTTATTGCTGTGCACGATTTTCTGGCATATTTGCTATACGCCTTCTGAGGGACAGAGAATGCATCCCACTGGCTAGACAATGAGCATGAAGACAAAACTGATTCACTTGAGGTAAGTGATTTAGTTGCAACTGATTTCACCAGAGGGGAAGATATGACAAAATCACTTGTATTCCCTGGTGCCAGATTAATCCTGAAGCATTTTTTTTACCATCACAAAGGCTTAATGCAGACCCTGACTGGTCTGTTTTATTGTTGTAAAAACAATGACAAGTTTAATGTGGGTGGTATATAGTTTCACCTTGCAAATATTGTTTGAATTATATTATTTGAGAGATTTTCCTCCACCTGTACGTGATCACATTAATTGATGAAACGTTTTGATCGGTCTACATTTTGTTTAATTGAATAATACATTTTTATCATTGTGGTTCTAAACTGTATTTAAACAATGGGATTAATTATTCCTGAGACCTGTTGGAAGGCGAATAGTCAAAGGGACAACAGATTGTGTGCAACAATTAAAAATATTAGGTCAGTTTTGCCTTTCATTTATAACTATTGGTTATAGTAATACAAAGAAACAGTTGCCAGCTTTCTAGCAAGACAAGGAGAAGTCAGCTGATAAGGTTAAGGCTATGAGTAATAAAATAAAAACTTATTTTACAGATGAGGTTGCCACTGTAAAAGTATTTTATGGCCTGTACATCCTATCTGATAAAAGACTGAATCGACAGTAAATATATGCTCATAACTAGGGCAATTAACAAGAATGATATAGTCTCCTTTCAGAAACTCACTGAGCTAGGTGATGTAAAGTCATATTTCTACAAAGATGGCAATTAGTTTAAGTCAATCAAACACTGAAAACCCCTTACCTTTATTAAGGTTACTTTGTATTTTCAATCATTACAAGAACTGTTTCTTAATGGACATCACTGCAAGAATTATTTCTTAATGGACATATGTTCAAAACTTCAAACTTTTTAAGTTACCCTTTTAGTAATTGTTATTATAAGGGATCATTGCAACATTTTAGTTAATTTTTCTCTGTTTATCCCAACAAATGAAACATTGAATGTTTGTCATGGAGAATGGCTGTTAAGCTCTTTTGCAAGAGAGCTACTATTTCACAACTGTGTACATAGTAAGAGAGAAAGAAATTTTAGTGCTTGACATGACAGCCATTAGCAAGGAAATACGAGAACATCCAGAGGTGCAGCAAGGCCTGACTTCGCAGACAAAAGGCCTCTTTCCCAACAGAGAATCCATTATTTCCCTATGACACCCATTCTGGGTCACATTATTATACTAGAAAATGGTTACTGTAATTATTTAACAATTTTAAAGCAGTTTTGATGCATTGCAAAAAGGAATTTTTAACTATTTTCCAGGTTTTGGACAAAAATAATCCTAAAGGTGAATTTAAACTGTTCTGTTTGGCACAGTGGGAGAACCTGTAAAACTTGGACGTTCTATTATAGCAATAACCCACGCCTGGGTGTGGGTAATGCTGGATTTACCCATGGTTAGCGTGGTTTGGTCCCGAGGGTGAAGCCCGAGGGACCAAACAAAGCCAACCGTGGGAAAATCCAGCATTACCCACACCCAGAAGTGGGTTATTGCTATTATACAATGACATTATTTAAGAAAAAAAATAATTACTTTTCTTAAATAATGGCATTGTATAATGCCTTCTTGCTGCCCTTCCGCAGCTGTCTGGTATTCCACGGAAGTTCTGATGTACTGCACATGCCTACGCAGTACATCAGAGCTGTGGGCAAAAGCAACGGAGAAAGCAAGATATCCGTTGCTTTTTACTGTTTCGCTATGTTAAATGGGTTTAACATAGCGAGACAGCTTTAAAAAAAGCAACAGAGAATCTCCGTTGCTTTTTTTAAAGCTGTCTCGCTATGTTAAACCCATTTAACATAGCGAGACAGTTTTGAAAAAAGCAACGGAGAAAGCAAGATCTCTGTTGCTTTTTACACACTCTGTCGCTATGTTAAAGGAGTTTAACATAGCGAGACAGCTTTAAAAAAAGCAATGGAGATCTCCGTTGCTTTTTTTAAACCTGTGTCGCTATGTTAAACTCCTTTAACATAGCGAGACAGTGTTTTAAAAAAGACTTATACTGATGGAAAAAGTCCGGGCGAACGGACCTTTTTCCATTAGTATAAGTCGATTTACAACGTGCACGCTGACCAATCAGTGTGCACGTTTTGGAATATTAATGGGGGGGTCATGGTATAATATAGCAATAACCCACGCCTGGGTGTGGGTAAAGCTGGATTTACCCACGGTTGGTGAGGTTTGGTCCCGAGGGCGAAGCCTGAGGGACCAAACAAAGCCAACCATCGGTAAATCCAGCATTACCCACACCCAGAAGTGGGTTATAGCTATTATACAATGACATTATTTAAGAAAAAAAATAATTACTTTTCTTAAATAATGGCATTGTATAATGCCTCCTTGCTGCCCTTCTGCAGCTGTCTGGTATTCTGTGGAAATTCTGATGTACTAAGCATGCCACGGAGAAAGCAAGATCTCCATTGCTTTTTACTGTTTCGCTATGTTAAATGGGTTTAACATAGCGAGACAGCTTTAAAAAATGCAGCGGAGAATCTCTGTTGCTTATTTTAAAGCTGTCTTGCTATGTTAAACCCATTTAACATAGCGAGACAGTTTTGAAAAAAGCAACGGAGAAAGCAAGATCTCCATTGCTTTTAACAAACTGTTTTGCTATGTTAAATGGGTTTAACATGGTGAGACAGCTTTAAAATAAGCAACAGAGAAAGCTGTCTTGCTATGTTAAACCCATTTAACATAGCGAGACAGGTTTAAAAAAAAAAGCAACAGAGAAAGCAAGATCTCCGTTGCTTTTTACACACTGTGTCGCTATGTTAAAGGAGTTTAATATAGCGAGACAGCTTTAAAAAAAGCAACGGAAATCTCTGTTGCTTTTTTTAAACCTGTGTCGCTATGTTAAACTCCTTTAACATAGCGAGACAGTGTTTTAAAAAAGACTTATACTAATGGAAAAAGTCTGGGCGACCAGACCTTTTTCCATTAGTATAAGTCGATTTACAACGTGCATGCTGACCAATCAGCGTGCACGTTTTGGAATATTAATAGGGGGGTCATGGTATAATGTAGTATTTGTATGTTTGGCAATACATAAATATTAATAAGTGAGGTGTCTAGTATCTAGCTGATGTTGTAGGTTCATGAAAACCAATGGAGTGCTTTGCTTTGCATTAGCTTCGGTGTCTGACATGATGATAATTAATGAGCTCTGGAAACAATTCCCTGAATCTTAATGCCTTAATATCTTATTTTTTTTAAAGATTAAGTTCTTTATTATTACATCACAAGTTATTTAAATCAGAGATAACCCCTTACCTGTGACTAAATATTATTGTTTTACCAGGCACTTTTCCCTCTCCAAACGTAACATACTAAAGGGTGCATCAATGGAAAAATGTAGCTGGTTTCATCAGCACTTTACAAGAGACATACATCTGTATCATATTGTAACCAGATTCTATTGACATAAATCCCACTAAGGTGCAACAGCTCCTGTTTTACTACTATGCACTGCCATTCCCAATTCCAAAGCAAATATGCTACCATAGAAACAGAAGAGGTGCAAACTCTGCAAGCAATAGTCACATGACACCACAAGGTGCCTCCTGCTCAAACATCTCGATATGTGACAAAGGAGTTGGTACATATAAGTTGAAAGTTGTGGTGGAATACCACACATGGGGAGGTTCAGAAGGTTTGTCCTGCCTTGCAAAAAATAAAAAGTTGTAGTTCTGTGAAAGTTGCTTTTATGATGTTTGTAGCTTTGGCACTCTCTAAAAGTTACTTTGTTGGATGAACATGATTCCACAGAAAAGTTGCAGATGCCACCATGACTTAGTTCTTAGGATACGTTTGCTACTATATGGATGTAATATTTTATGTGATTATTGTTATTGTCCTTAAAGGCCTGCATCCAAAATTCCAGTCTCTCCTTGTTTCATGAGCTTCCCCATTTCATCATCATCCCTTTCCACTTTGTATTATAGTTTTCTGCTTGTGCTATGTATTGGAGTCTTAACTGTGGAACTCTGAAATAACACCTTCAAACTGGGTAATCCCAATCTGCCCTGTTCTACTAGAAGAATCAGTTTATCCCACTTGACTCTTGCCATCTTCCCCTTCCAGATAGTCATTCAGCTCTTTAATAATTGCTATCCACAACTTCTCTAGTAGATAAAAATATGCCTGACCTGTGTATGTGACTAAATGGGCTGAAATAATTTTGACTGCTTGTATCTTACTATCCATATCCATATAACAAAGCTTCCATTTTCTCAATTTACATATTATCTTTTGTTTAGTCTATTCCCACATACCCTTAGCTGCCACACCTGAATATTTTTTAATCTGTACTCCTAAATACTTTATTTTATCATGTTCCCATAAATATGGATATTGCTGAACCAATTCGTGTGTGGGTACATAATAATAAGACTGTGTTCATATCCATGATGACTAACACAGTACTGTCAATAGCTAAACTGTAAAGGCAAAATACCTCAGTTCTTCTCATAACATTTAAATTAATATACAAACCCACTGCCTAAGTGAAATATTTGGTAATTCAAGTCATAATGTGGGTTTATTCAGAAGGGTCTTCCCACCACAGAAAGTTATGAAAGATAACTATTCGCTTGGCCACAAAGTTGAACTTTACACCTTGCCTCTGTGGTTGTGTCATCTTGGAATTGGTAAATTCAGTTGGGGGGGGGGGGTGTCACATGGGTGTGTCTAATTTTCTTTAATTTTAATTGTTTTTTTTTTTGTTTAGCCAAGCAGTTACTTACCAGGAGTTGAAATTTGGTTTTCTGGGGGGGGTTCCGTCTTCAGAGTTTTCAACTTTGTTGTCTCAGTTATATGAAAGTTGGGTAAGTGGGATTTTGGGTTTGTGAAGTAAACCCATATATATATATATATATATATATATATATATATATATATATATATATATATATGGATGGCTTCAGTTTCAATGTGTTTGCATTGCAATAATTCAGAGTGGGGGAATATTTCCCTTTTTCAGGGAATGTGCAATCTTGAAGTTAGTATATATAATTAACAGGGGGAGTGGCTTGCCCCACTGCAAAAACACTTGCCATTGGTTACTCCACTCTGGGGTAATCCTTGGAGCATGCATAGAACATGTCAACTTTGGTGCAGTCCACATTTGGACATCTATCTCTAGGGTGTTGGGACATTGAACATTCAATAGTATCCTACACCAATATATATATATATATTTATATATATATATATATATATATATATATATATACACACTTTTTTCATTCCCTACTCCTGCAGTATTTATTGTTGTTACACTCAAATTTTCTATAAAAATCATTTGTCATATTATTTGCAATAATTTAGTAACTTCACTTGTGGAGTGCTCTGCAAGATGACTTAAGACACATCTAACTTCTACAACAAAATTAATTTGGAGGCAGAATCCCAAATAAGGAATCTAACTTTTGTTCATACTTTTATTATTTTTTTAATGTTCACGCATGTACATTCAATTATCCTAATACACCTTTTGCCTAACAATTACATCAGGTTCAATAATGCATTCCACTTGTCTTACCCTTCCTTATGTTTGTCTGGGGTTTCCTACCTATACTATGCTTTCTGTATCCTACCTGCCTTCTTTGCATCTGTTTCATATGTGTGTTCTACATTTGACCATTTGTTTTAAGCATCTTTTTTCCTGAATTAATTTCACTTATTTATCTCTTAGAGTTTGCTTTCCTTCTAATTCTTATCCAAGATACTATTATTTCATCAAGGCATTATTTTGACCTGCTTTCTTATTCATTTTCTGATCCTCTTTTGACCTGGTTCACTGTAAACAGACGTAGTTCCTACCTGTGTTCTTTACTACCCCCCCCGTACTGCCCCTATTCTTCACTAGCTTCTTTTTGAATCCTCCTGGAGAATGCACATTCTCAAAACATATGGATTACCCTTGTTATTTCTTTACCATGCCGCCAGTATTTGCATTTTTATTTGTACTGTACCATCTGTAACTGTCTAGGATATTTATGTTATGGTCCCAATGCAGATGAAATGGTCATAGCTTTTCTATCAGTTTAATAGTTTCCTCCCATTTTGCTACCTTCTCCAGCCTCTATATAGCCTCACACCTGTCTTTCCTCTCTTCCTCTTCGCTAGCCTCATTCTTTCCACCATATCCTTCTCTACTAATCTTCATCTTCCTCTGATTCTCACTTCCCCAGCTCCCTTTGAATTTCTTTCTGCATTTTTGCTCCCTGCATTCCTCTTTCCCTATATATCCTGCTATTCTTTTTAGTACACACTGCTGCACTCTCTTCTTTAGCCACCACATTCCTTTTGTCTGTTAGATTTGCTCTTGTTACTCCATTGTTTTAGTTCTAGTTCCCCCTGTTGATTTTCAGTTAGGACATAGTTTTATGGTTTAGACCCTTGCCTTGTTCAATGCCTTGTCCTCTCTTCTTCAGTGACCTTGTCTTTCTTCCTAAATCCTTCCTTCTGTAGGTGTCTTGCATGTTGCTCCTGTTATTGCTGTTAGTCTCTCCAGGCAATCCTGGACTGTCTGCTCTATAACTTCTTTAAGTATTCTACTTTTTCTGATGTGCCTCCTCATATCCTTTCCCCTTCCTTTCCTTTCTACCCTTCTCCTTTCTTCTTAAGCATCACTACATGTTCTTTGATTTGGTACACTGCAGAAAATGTGGTATTCCCATCCTCCCATACTCCTGCTGGTTTATATTTTTTTTCTCTCTTTCAACTATATCTGTTCAATTTGATCTGTATTTTTGATAAATGGTTCTCTCTCTCACTCCCATTTGATGGACATAAGTAATCTTTAGGCTGGCCATCATTTTTACTTGTTCTCTTTTGTCACACTCATATCCTTCAACTTCTTAGTGGCAATTTTCCCATTTTCCTAACCTTGCCTCTTGTTTTTGTTTTATCAGGGCTTCATCTAATAATGTATTTGTGTAAGCAAGTAGGCTTTTTAAATAATAGAACGTGGAATATAATGAAATGTTTTCCTTTAGCAAATACATGTACAGTGTGAGTTGAGACGTTTGCAGATGAGGGCAGCTGTACATGTTGTTCTTATGTTTCCATGCGACACTCAGTGTAAGGGCAGACAATAAAAGCCAGTGCACTTTTTTTAAGGCTAAAGTTTAATGTTTTCGGAAAGTAAACAAGTTGTTTCTCACATTTGCAAGGGGAATAAAGCTGAGACAAAAAAGACAGCAATTAGGGTAGGTAGAAGCACAGGCTGTAACATGCACCTTAGCATGGTTAACCTTAATTTCGGGTTAGGCAATGTGTGTGGGGTGCAGCTGTCAATTTGGGACAATTGTTTCTATCAGGAGGGTTAAACTTCAACATTTGAAGATGTACATTATTGTCTGTGCTTGTTTTAAAGTAATACGATTGGACTGTTCTGGTGGTGCATTTAATTTAGGGTTTTCATGGTTTTCATAAAAACAAAAAGTCTTGTAAAATGTTACATAGCCTGAAATGGCGATGGCAAGAAAAAACTGTATAACAGATCAGCCTCCCAAACATAAGTGTGTGAATGTAACATGAAAGCTGGAAGCAGACATTTTAAAAAGCTATCATATATAATAGCTGGAATAGTAACTTCTTATTGTAATGACTACAATAGCTGTATTATTTTGGAACATGAATGGCCTCACAGGTATAGACAAAAAGGTAAGAATACTGAGTTATATTAAGAAATGCAAGTTGCAAATGGCAATGCTACAGGAGACACATTTGCAAAGAAGTGAGCATGTGGATTTAATAAAGAAAGGGTTTCAGGAAGGATAGTCAGCAGAATATTAGGGCAAAAGGAAAGGCAGTACTTTTACAAATTGCTAGAGAAACTGATAGAAGATGAAAAGAAAGATAATAGTGGTTGATTTGTGGTAGTAAAAGACCACTGGAATGGGAGGAGGGTTACAATGCCATGTATTTATATTCCACCTAAAACTTATATTATGCAGCTTAAGAAATGTTTGGGAGAATTAATCAGCTTTCAACGGGGAATATTACTTATTTGTGGGGACTGGAACTTAATTTGCAACAGTGGGGATATATCTGGTAGACCTAGAAGGAAAAAATAAAAAGAGTGTAGATTTCTGAAGAAATTTATAAAATATTTGGTATGGAAGATGTGAATTCAGTAGATGGAATTCAGAAAAAATTTGCATATTATTCCACAAGGTACAGTAACTGAATTAGGCTAGATAGAAATTATATTTCACAGGAACATATGCGTTTAATTGAAAACTTCTACACACATCCAATAAGTATTTCAGATCATGTGCCAATAACCTATCAGTTAAAAAGAAAGGAATTTAAGTAATAAGTAGTGGAAATTATTAAAGATTTATTTATTTACTTATTTGTTATTTATTTATTTTACATTTCCTGACTGGGATTGTCTGTCTGAGCTGAAATAGTCCTTTTCAGCAAAAGCCCGGAGAATAAAGCTCTACAACATTACGATGAAGGTAAAGATTAGCAACTGACATAATAATTCAAAAATATTTACAATACATGTAAATAAATATAGCAGTATAACAATGTAGTACAAATTTGACAACTGAAACAGGAAGAAAGGAATCATGGTATCATTGCTGTTACTGTATATTTTGATTTAGGGAGAGAGATGAGAGATGCATATGTTTTAATAGTAGTAGAAGGAGGCTTCTGTTCATGTTAAAGATGCCAGTTACCAGAGAGGTAAGGAAGGCTAGGAAGATCTAAGAGGTGGTGGTTTATTTAACATTTGTTTACTAGGAAATTCAGACTTGGAACAAAGCCAGTTTTCAGCTGAGGCCCAGGGAGAAACACTGAAGGTGCATGTCTTTGTAATGTGGGAGGAAAACAGAGTAACCAGAGGAAACTCACATGAATGCAGGGAGGACATGCAGACGTGGCACAGAAGGCTCCCCAGTCGAGAATTGAACTGGAGAACCTCTTGCTGTGAGGTGACAATGCTACCTCTATACCACTGTGCCATATAAAAGTAATAGAGGCCAGTGAAGCAAAACAATGTAGTGGGCAGGTATTAGAGAAGATAGAAATAGTTAATGAGTGGGATACAATGATAATAGAGTTTAAAATAGGGTAGAAATAAAAAAGAGATATAGTTAAGAAGGGTCTGTATTGCCAAACTGAAAAACCCTTTACGTGAATACCTAAACGTCGACACCTATAACGCGAACCGCGAAAATCGCGAATGCACTAAACAGCAAAAAAATAAAATAACGAACTGTCATAGTCGTCCAACCCCACCACCTGCTACATATTGCCTACCCAAACAAAATAAATAAACCACATATATACACTAACTAAACCCTACTTCTAACCTAAAGTAAAGCACCAAAACCCTACTTCTAACCCTACACTAAACCCCACATACACAACTAACTATGCACTATCCTTAACCCCTCCCTAACCCTAAGGTCTGTAACTACCGCACACATCCCCTACAAACATACACCCAAAAAAATAAATAATACACATACATACATTTAACAAAACCCTACTTACAACACTACACTAAACCCCACATACACAACTATCTATGCACTATCCTTAACCCCTCCATAACCCTAAGGTCCGTAACTACCACACACTTCCCCTACAGACATACACCCAGAAAAAATAAATACACATACATAGAGTTAAATAAATCCCTACTTCTAACACTACACTATATCTTACATACCTTACCTATCTATTCACTTACCTTAACCCACATCCTATCCCTAAAGTCCTATCTATCGCACACTTACCATACAGAGCTATACCGCAGACGGGCCAACCATTACACTTCGGCATTTCAATTTTCGCTATTTTGGTCGTTTGGCATTTCCGTCTTCCGTGCAATCCGTGTCGCTCTTTTTCTATTCGTGATTACGGTCTTTCGATCTGGTAATAGGAACCCAGTTAAGAAGTAACAGGAATTATTTAGAGGGGCTGAAATTATTAAAGTATTGTATAATAAGTGGAATCTTAAAGAGCAAGAAGAGGTGCAACTGCAGAATGCTAAAGAGAAAATATGGGATCATTTGGATAATATGTATGGGGGTTAGAAACATTGCTGTTAAGCAGCTGCTTTTGATAATAATGTCAGAGCACAAACACTTTCAGTACAATGACTCAGGCAACAAAAAAGTAGAAAGGGTTGTTACCAAACTTAGGAAGCCTATAACAAGAAAAATAACTAGAGATCCTGTACAGGCATTAGAGATATTTTGGAAATTTTATGAAAATTTGTATAAAACAGAGAAATGTCAAAATCAAGAAAGAGCACAAATAGGAATATTTATGGAAGATTTAAGTATGCCAAGGTTTTAAGTAGATGAGGTTCAACAACTAACAGTTAAGATAGAAGGAAATGAGATATAAACAGTGATGAAAACTTTTCATTACATTCATTGTTGTGTTATTTTTAAACATCTCTCGAATATAATCTGTGCACTTTTACACCCCTCCCCCCTCTTCAACTACTCAGGGTTGAAGCATATTAACTTCGTGATGCTTTTGTACAGCTGTTCTTCTCTTTTTACATTGTAATGCCTACATTTCTTAAAACTGAAAATAAAAAAAAAACACTTGTTTAGCATCTTTATTGCATACCACAGTAACTGAAAATGCTTTACTATATAATATGCACTTTATATCATGAAAATGTTTTATACAAATACTGTTAATAACAAAAAATTGTTTTACAGCCAACCTGCAGGAAGGCTGCCATAAATAAATGTTACTCCTGTGGAAGTTTGGAAGCTAGGAGTAAAGAAAGTGGTAAAGATTTGGAAGTTTTTTGTTTAACAGCATTTCGAAAGAGGGGAAGCAGCAACATCTTGCAAGAACACTGTGGTGGCTCTAATACCTAAAGATGGTAAAGACCCATCAAACCCAGCTTCATATAGGCCTATTTCAATTTTAAACCATAACTATAAAGTGTTTGTCTATATTAGCTAAAGGAATGGCAAAGGTGTTATTAAAATTGATAGGGATGGAACGTTTTTTTTTTGTGAAGAGGAGGCAAACATTTGATAACATTGTTAGAATAATGAGGATCCAGAGAAAAGCACACGAAGAAAATTCTGCTGTTGTTGTTGGGTCTTGATGCAAATAAAGCATTTGACAGATTAAGCTGGGATTTTATGAGTAGAGAAATGGAAGCATTTGCATTCCCTGATATAATAATAAGGTTAATTAGGAGGATATATGAGGGATCAGAGGCAAAAATTAAAATGGGAAAGTTCCTCTTTGATAAGTTGTACCTGAGCAGAAGAACCCGGCAGAGGTTTCCTCTTTCCCCTTTATTATTTGCTTTATATTTACAGCCATTAGGAAAAAAAATAAAAAAGAAATTTAAGATATAATTAGAATGATAATCAAGAAAAGTTAGCTTTATTTGTATTTTGTAGACAATATCATTTTGTCCCTAAAACCAGAAAAGGACTTTTCAGTGTTGAGCAACATTTTGAGACAGTTTCATGTTTTTTTTTTCAGGATATAAAGTGAATGAATGAAGATAAAACAAAGGCTACAGCTGTGAACTGTATACTCCCACATGAATTGGTCCAGCAATACCCATGCTTATGAAGAAAAGATAAAATGGTGTATGCAGGAGTATGGATTAAAAAGATGCTGCTATGGCAGCTAAGGATATATGGGAATAGACTAAACAAAGGATAATACAAAACTGAAAAAATAGAAACTTTTGTGTATGGATATAGATAGAAAGATACAAACAATGGAAATGCTTTAATCCTTTTAGTTTTATATATAGGTCAGGCATATTTTTATCAACCTGGGGAGATGTTGTGGGCAATAATCAAAAAAGAGTTGAAAGAATTTATCTAAGAGGGGCGGACACCAAGTGTCAAGTGGGATAAGCTGATCCTTGCAACATAACAAGTTGGTTTAGGATTGCCTGACTTGAAGGGATATTTTACAGCTTCATGGTTAAGGCTGACATACATAACACAAGCAGAAAACTATTTTTCAAAGCGGAAAGGGGTGATGATGGTAAAACAGGAGGGGGGATTCAAGAAATAAAGAAAAATTGAGATTTTGAATGCAGATCCTTAAGGAGAATAACAACAGCCATACAGAATATTATATTCATATAATTGTGGAATGTATACTAAGAGCTAAGCCAATATGAGAATGGAGGAAGGAGATGCATTTTGCAGTGGTGGATCCAGAAAACTGCAAAGGAAGGTGAAGTTTGGTTAGTCAACTATTAGGGTGGGAGTGAGAAAGTGTAGCAGTAGGTTTGGGAGATGTGGAGAGATCACCTTAGGATGCACTGACCATGCATAAAAAAGACAGCAGTTTACATTCAGCTGCACATGATTTTGTTGTGGATGTGGTAGTAGAAATAGGTAATTCCTGTGCAGCACATGTCGGAAGAGATGATTAGTTGCCCATGCCAAGTCACATTGCCCTTCCATGGCATAGCTGGCATCATCATTGGTATAACCTATGAAAGAGTCCCACTGCAGGTGATATTAGCTACAGAGGCCACGACAACAATTTTAAGTAATTTTTTGTAATTACATAATATTTATGTGGAAATAGTGAAGTTCAGTTAAGTAAGAGAAGTCAAACCAATTAAGCAGATGTTATAAAAAAATCTCAAAAAGCAAATACTCAGTTTAGTCATGGACAATGTATAAAAACCTGTTATATCCATTGTACCCTTTTGGATAGGACTGTAAGTCAAAATCTTCTTTACTGTCATGCACCATCAAATATAAACCACAGGCACTAAGGTTTGGATAAATCAACAAATGCTTTATTTAAATAATGTGCAAAATAGCTTAACTCAAAAATTTTTTTTTTTTTGAAGAATAAGACATGTTTAACTTTAACATCAGGCATTAGTGGCTTCAGACTTGATAGTTTGACTCAAAAGGACCTTAAATTTTCTGAAATTCAGAAATTCAGCCTCAGTAAGAAGCTGAGATCCCTCATAAAATCCTCCAAAGCCAGTTATGAAAACAAAATCACCACTGATTCCAAAGACAACCACAAAGCATTCTATAGCTATGTCAAGAATCTCAATGGCAACACTCAGATCTGCTCTGAGGTGCAGCACAATGGCACTAAATATACAGAACCAACTGATATTGCCAACATCCTGGCAGATAACTACCCCCCTCTCACCCTCCAAAGGGCCCATCTTAATACCGGAAGAATGCAAAGCCCCTGTAATCATGGATGACCAAGTAAAGACCACACTCTCCAAAGCCAAGAACACAGCATCCATGGGAACAGACAACATCCCAGGCTGCATACTGCATGAACTACAGAATGAACGCAACCCACCTAAGTACCATGTTCAATCATAGCCTCACCTCAGGCTATGTGCCTACTGAATGGTGCACAGTGATGGTTATCCCACTCCACAAATGGGATGCCACCACGGACCCTGGAAACTACCGACCCATTGGCCTGACGAGCCTGGTCTGCAAGGCCATGGAATGTATCGTCTTGGAGCTTATAAACAAAGACATAGGTAACCTCCAAACCCTGGACCCCACTCAGTTTGGGTTTGTAAAAGGTAGGTCATGTCTACTAAACCCGATAGACTTCTTTGAAGCAGTCACTAGAGCCATAGACGAGGGCAAGGGTAGTGCAAACAGCCTATTTTGACCTCGCCAAGGCTTTTGATACCATCCCCCACTATGGAATTATAGATAAACTCACTAAACTGGGCATAAATCCCTATGTCACAAGAGGTTCACTATATAATCTCGAAATTCTGAAATATCGAATTTCAAAATCTTGAGACTATATAGCCGAAACTCCTAAATGACGAAAGACCAGAAGTGCGAAATTCAAAATCCTGAACGTACAACACACATACAACACACACATACACATACACACAACTTTCCCCCACAATTAAACATATCATCCTACACTACAGATAAGCAGGGGGGCAAGCCCCCTACAACCCTCCCTAATTAAATATACTAACTCCGAGATAGCACAGACACACAAGGGAAACTCACACCCACAAATTGTACAGTCCCTCACACACACACATCACAGTCACAACACACACTAACACATACTAAAGCCCCTAACCAACACACTTGCACATAGATACTTACCTGAACTTCCACCTATCCATCCACAAACTGCAGCACCAGAAGCGCTACTTCAGTATCTCCGAACATCTGGATTTTGAATTTCGTGCTTCTGGTCTTTCAGTATTTAGGGGTTTCGGCTATATAGTCTCGAGATTTTGAAATTCGATATTCCAAAATTTCGAGATTATGTAGTGATCCTGTAACATGATGGGTGGACAACTGGCTCACTGACAGAACCCACACAGTAAAAGTGGCTGACTCCAAGTCGGACTTCAGACCAGTGATGAGTAGAGTACCACAGGGTTCAGTCCTGGGTCCTCTCCTGTTCGGTATCTATTTCTCTGAAGTGCAGGCCAACACAGAAGGTCTTTGGCTAACAAAGTTCGCAGATGACTGCAAACTGGGAGCCATAATAGAATCACCTAATGATGTAGACATTTTACAAAAGGGCCTCACAGAGACAGATGCTTGGTGTCAAAGTCATGGCCTCAAGCTCAATGCCAAGAAGTGCATTGTCATCCCCTTTGGGAAAAACTCTGTACCCATGAACCACATAGGCAGTAGCTCACTACACACTGAAAGTGTAATAAGAGACCTTGGGACACAGGTGGACAGTAGTCTCTCCTTTGATAACCACATCATCGCAGTAGCCAGGAAATCCTTCTACATGGTACACTTCATCACAAAAGGGTTCTCCTCTAGTAAAAAGGTGGTCTATGTTCCTCTCTACTCATCCCTCATCAGACCCATTATAGAGTACAATGCCCCGTTTGGCATGTATCTCACAAGACACCTACAATAATTGGAAAGGCCACAAAAATATCTCACTAAGAGGATTATCAGCCTCAAACAGATGCCATACACAGACCATCTCAAAAAACTCCAGCTCTACTCCATCACATATCACCTACTCAGAGGCTATGTCAAACCCAGAGCTGTTGGACATGCTACACTTAAAGAAATCCCAATCTCTCCGAACCACATGCTCCAGGGACCTAAACCTTGTCACCACAATAAACAAAACATGCTGGAGGGATAGATTCCTGTCCCAGAGACTTCCCATACTCTGGAACAAACTACCCATTCATATCAAGCAAAGCTCCTCGTTGGCGCTCTTTAAGAAAAACCTTGATGACTGGATGGGAAATAGAAAATTCATCCCAGGGATTACTTCTGCAGCACTGCTTGACAGGGGCACAGGAAAATAATTTTCTTGAGTGACAAAAGCCAGGGAACTTTTTTGGCTAGGCCTATATAGGCCCCAGGGCTGATAGCCTAGTCCCTACCTATGAAATTAAGACCCTTTTAGACACTAGCCCTGTGACTCTAACAAGGATAATTACTAATAGAAGAATGTTTGTTGTCCATATATACTTTGTGCTACAGCTTAAAAGACTCACACAGCACTTCCCTTTTGTATACTATATAAATTATACAAATCCTGCATACATATATAAATATATATAGAGAGAGGAAGGGCGAGATACGTACAATTATACATGTTCTATAATAGAGTGTTTAATAACAAGACAGACGAATCACAAACATCAACCCACTGAAACAAACATGAAGCTGCAAAATTTTGTCAGACTAGGAGTTACCTGTAGGACTTATACCAGCCATATGGTTGAACAATAAAGAAAATGGAATTCAGATACTAAACTTTTAGAGACCATACTTATTAAGTAAAACAATTACCATGAGCTTCTCATTTTTTCTTCCTTATGTAACAAAAAATATATATCCTATGTTAGTCAAAAAGCTTTCCTTCATCCAGCAAGCCCCCTTGAAACTTTATAAGTTATAGAGTGGTGGGGATAATAAATGCTGTTTTCTGATGTTTGATTAAAAGAACACACACATATAGGCACAACCACAGACTTTGCTACTTAAATATGTATTACTGGTTTTCAGTCCAACTAGTACTTCAGATGTAGAAAATAATATTGAAATGCATGTAATCATTTTGGGTTGTAGAAAAGTACAGTTGTCTAAGTAAATTTGCTATAACAGCAGAAGTTCAAATGATCCCTGCTGCAGTAGCCTAAGCTATACATTTTATATCCTGCAAAGCTTCTGGGCACCTTACACTCACGCAAACCATTAGCTTGAGCTGACCTGGTTAAAAAGACAGGTTTGGGTTCCAAGACCTTCAGAGCGTTCATGCCAGCTGAGAAATGGATGCTGAGCCCTAAGAAGACATTACTAGAAATAACAAAAAAAACTAAATAAATAAAACAAAAAAATAAAACAAATGCCTACACACTGGAATAAAAAAAACACCAAAAAAACAAGGCAGAAGGGCTGGATGGAGGGAGTGGCTACTGCAGGAGTGATCATTTGAACATCTACTGCCATGGACATTTATTTACACAATTGTACTATGCTCTTTATATTAATCATTGCTTTGATACCTTAAGCTATGAAGGTAGATTATCATAGCTTAGAATAACTGGGAGGTAGAAGAAGGGTCCAGGGAGCCCTGTACAATGGTCATAGCAAAACCTGACCTGGACCTGGAGAAGGAACCTGGCGTGTTGTGCTTTGTAAACGTATGTAGAGACGGCCAAGTTGCTGCTTCTAGAATACTTCTATAATTCAACCCTTCCCAAAAAGTCATAGATGAAACCAAGGCCCTGGTAGAATGACTCTTGACCCTGGTTGGAATAGTTTTGTTATGGTGGGAATAACAAAAGGTAATACCCTAAGACAACCATTAGGAAATAGTCTGCTTTGACACACGTTGTCCCTTCTTCTTATCTTCACAAGAAATGAATAACTGAGCAGAGGTTCTGAAAAATGTTCTAATGTCAAGATAGTGCCTGAAATGTCTGTGGACATCTAAGCTATGAAGTATGCTTTGTCCCTCGTGTTGGGGTTCGCGGAATAACACAGGTATTATGTTACTGATGACATTAGTGCCCACAACCTAACCTATATTATTAGACAAAAAAATACCTCTAATTACTCTCCTTTATATAGGACCCTACGTAACCTCAAATGCTTTAACCCAACCCTTTTTAAAACGGAACTAAAGGCTTGTAACTGGAACCCACTAAAAACACTTCCTCTTCAAGAAGCTGTTAATTTCTTTAACAACACATTCCTAACTATTCTTGATTATCATGCACCAAAACGTTCTATTAGAATTAAGGCTAGGCCAGCCCCCTGGCTAGCAAAAGAGACTAGACAAAAAATGTCACTTAGAAACAAATCTTGGTTAAAATGGCGAACGAGCAAATCTCCCATAGACCAACAGACCTTCAGACACCTGAGAAATATTACCAAAAAATCAATCCTCTCTGACAAAAAGAACTATTATAGCAATCTTCAGCAAGTGAATCACAATAATCCTCAAAAATTCTGGTCAACCCTAAATAAACTTCTTCACCCTGGACAGACTACCACCCCCCCCCCTTCTGGGTCTGATACAATCCATCCCCTTGATACTGCCAACACTTTCAACTCATTCTTCCTCAATACTATAAATTCCTTGGCCTCCCATCTATCCAGTGACAATACCATCATTCATGACCATACTTCCTCCAAACTACCAACCTTTAGGCTTCAACCCATCTCCACTACCTTTATACAGAGATGCATTCTCAAGCTTAAACCTTGCACCCCCTCTGCTGACCAGCTTCCTTCTGAATTCCTTCAAAAAGCAGCCTCTGAAATAGCTTATCCCATATCAATTCTCATTAATAGGACCATAAATGAAGAATCCATCCCGGATGTATGGAAAATCTCTTACATCATACCATTACATAAAGGAGGAAACTCCTTTGAACATTCTAACTATAGACCCATAGCTCTATTGTCACCTCTAGCTAAAATAATGGAAAAATGTGTCCACCATCAGGTAATGAATCACCTTCTACAAAATAAAATACTAACAAACTGTCAACATGGCTTTAGGCCTTATCATAGCACAACTACTGCTCTGCTCTCCTTCACAGATATTATTAACAATAATCGCAACAATAATGTCCTGTCTTCTGCTCTCTTCATAGACCTGTCCAAAGCCTTTGACATGGTCAACCACTCTCTCCTTCTAAAAATTCTCGAATCTCTTTCCTTAGCACCTGAGACTATCCACTGGTTCAGCTCATATCTCACTAACAGGAAACAAGCTGTCCTCTGGGATAACAAACTCTCATCTCTTCTACCAATCTCCTTGGTGTCCCCCAAGGCTCTATTCTTGGACCACTTCTTTTCTCCCTCTTTATAAATGACTTACAAGTAGCCATTCCTCAGGCTATCTGCATTCAATATGCTGATGACTCCACACTTATTTGCTCTGCTAAATCCATTTCTGAACTTCAAACTAACACTCAAGCTGTATTTTCTAAAGTTGAAACCTGGTTTCTAAAACGATGTCTACTCCTAAACGCAAAAAAGACCAAACTACTTCTCTTTAAACCTACTACCAGATCCCCTACACTTGACTTCTCCATTGTGTCTAATAATGGAACCATCATATCACCTGATTCTACTACCAAATTGCTAGGTGTCACAATTGATAACAATCTCTCCTTCGACCTTCATATCAACAATACCATTAAATCTGTAAACAGGAAACTTGGCTCTCTATATAGAATCAAAACTTTTTTAACCTTCCCAGCAAAAGTGAATCTTGCCCACTCACATCTTATATCCACACTTCTCTATGCCTCACCTATCTACACCAATCTTAAGAAAAACAATCTCTAAACTATCTACCTCCTACAACAACATAGCTAGATTTGTTACTGGAAAACAATTTAGAACCCACCATTGTCAGAATCTGCAACAACTTAACTGGCTCGAACTGACAAACACGTTGCTTCTATCCCAACTTATGTTTGTCCAAAGAGCCTTTACCAACCTCTTAATACACCTGCTCTTTCTAACCTCTTAAGCCCCTACTCAAACCTGAACTCTCTCCGCTCTTCTAGCAAACTGCTAGTTACCTTAACCAAATCTAATAACCTTGCTGGTGATTCCCTTTTCTCCAATGCCATTGGGAAACACTGGAATAAACTTCCTCCCGAACTTACTTCAATTGCTTCTACTGCACTGTTTAAACAAAAACTAAAAGTTCATCTTAATAACCACTGGATATGTTCCTGCTCTAAACCTGATTAAAAATTTTCTTGGCTCTTTTTCCTCCTCACGGCTATTTGTCTCTCTCTTTCTTGCATTACATATCTTTTCTATTCTGTACTTTTGTTTTGCAAAATGTTCTCTCTTTTCCTTTATCTCTTGCTTTCTCTAGTTGACTCTCTCTAATTGATTCCAGTGATGAAATTATGGTAACTTATGGTTTATATCTTTAAATAGAATTAGTTATTCTGGTCTTGAGTAAAACACCTACCTCTTTTTTTTAAATCTGTTTGTTAACTTTGTTATTATATATTTGTTTGGTTTTTGTTGTATTCCGTCCATGTCTTCCTGTGGAGCTTTTCTCCCCGGGCCTCTACTGAAAATGGAAATATATCCAGTTAGACTAGCCCGGTTAACAAATGTAAAATAACAAATGTAAAATAAAAATAAAATAAATAAATAAATATAGATAGTTTGGCTTTTAAGTAAATTTGAATGCCACTTTAAGCATAAAAGAAGGATTAGGTCTCAAGGAAACCCTGTCCTGAGGAAAATAAAATAAGGTAGACCTACCGTAAGAGCTTACAAGTTAGGTATTCTTCTTGCAGAGGTCAGAGCAAGGACTAAACTCTTTTCCATCTTAAGAACCTCGTCAGCCAGATGAGCTGGTTCAAAGGGAGCAAATGTTAGTTTCTTTAACGCAAAATTAATGTCCCAAGGAGGAGCCACTGGTTTTCTTGGATGTGTCTTATGCAAAACCCCTTTAAAAATATGTTGACATGGGAATGGCTTGAAAAAGGGGGGATCCATGGGCAGACATGCTGATGTGGCAAACCAATGAACCTTGTTAGAGGGGTAAGACAGACAAATAGAAAAGCAACTGACACAAATATTGTAAAACGAGTGAAACGCTACTCCGAATGGGTTCAGCTTATGTTTTTGGCAACAACTAGAAAACATTTTCCATTTGCTAATATATGATTTTCTAGTAGAGGGCTTTCTTACCCCCATTAGTACCCCCTGCACACGCTCAGTAACAGGTGCCTAAAAGGTACTAAGACCCTAAGATCCAGGCACTCAGTTAAAGTTGTTTGGGGTTCAAATGTATAAAATGTCCCTGTTCTTTTTTTTAAAGAAACATCTTTATTAAATTATCATTTATGATGTAGGCACTCATACATTTATATAAATGAAAACAAACCATATTGACATATTTTCAGTTGAAAACACTATACCGCACTTATAATCCATCCAGTCATTGTCAGTCAAACATTACAAAGCTCACTGAATTCCTGCCTTCTTTTAAACCTCATTCCTCCCCTGTATGTATTGTTCCCGCACTTCCCATTTATTCCCATGTAATTTGCTCCTACCCTTTTCTAAAGCTCCAACTTCCAGTTGTTATATCTGTGCCACTATGTTAACTTCTTCTAGTAAAGTTGGTTTAGACTTTGATTTCCATTTTCTAGTAAATGTTTTTTGGCAGCCATCATAATTAGACTCAGTAAGGCCGTACTATGTCTAGGCAATTCCAATTCTGTAACAAAGATCAAAAAAATAATTTTTAGTAAATGGGTTTGCTCACCCAGCATTTCTGATAGAGTCTGCAAACTCATTACAATCAGAAAAAAATGTTCCTAATTACCTGTTTCATCTCTGCTTTGTGTGACTAGATCCAGTCTGTGATGAAACTTGTAGTATTTGCCCCTGGCCAATTCCAAAAGAAGGGATAAACACTGCTGCCTGGCCAGAAGGGTGTCACCACAAAGTTCATTGAGGATTCCTTCTGAATCTTCAGAATTAACTTAAATACCAGAAAGAGTAGAAAAGCATACAGGAATATTCCTATCCAAGGAAAGGAAAAGGGATCTGTCTTCCAGGTCTTCTTGCATGAAGTCTTGGAGAAGAATTTTGCCAGCTGATTGTTCACTGAGAAGGCAGAAAGGCTTACCTGAGGAACTCCCCACAGATTGATCAGATATTGGAAGACCCCCCCCCCAATCTAGTTTTGTATTTATAAAGGTCTCTCTTTGATCTGTCCAGCTTGTCTGCCACACAGTTTTGCCAGAATGTAGGATATAGAGTGAGATTCTGCTGTAAAGCTATGTCCCATGATAACATGTCTAGTCTGCAAATGGGATAAGACCTGGTTCTCCCTTGCTTTTTTATGTACCACATCACTGTGGTATTGTCTGTAACAACTTGAAGTAGTCCTGGGGATCAACGTGATTCAGAAAGTTGAGTACCTTCATAAGAGCAAACTTCTCCTTTAAATTTATATACTTGTGTCTATGTGTGTTGTCCCAGATACCCTGCACTTTTACCCCCCCTGGCAAATTCAATGTAACTGTGGTAACTGACTGATTTGGAGCAGGAGGGTGAGAGGGAAAGACTAGGATTCAGGGTATTTGATGGCTCCACCAAATGATTTATCTGCTCACACATCCTAGAACTGGAATTTGAAAAGATAATGGTTGTTAATGCTGGGACCAAGGAGACTTCAGATACCATTTTATCCTTCTTAGGTGGAATATTGCCAGAGGTATCATGAGAATCATAGATGCCATGAGACTCAGAATCCTGAGGTATTCCCTCTCTTGCCCATTAAGGGGACCCCAACAGTCGCAGAAGACATTGTTAACCCCCAGTCCCAAGTGGATGAATGTGTAACACCAGAGGGATCAGGGGAAAAACCTGGAATAGATCTAAATGTAGATATATTTTTTCC
Organism: Protopterus annectens; assembly: GCF_019279795.1. Taxonomy (NCBI): domain Eukaryota; kingdom Metazoa; phylum Chordata; order Ceratodontiformes; family Protopteridae; genus Protopterus; species Protopterus annectens. The sequence continues at coordinate 165,257,548 of NC_056748.1, forward strand.
TGTGGAAGATAAAAAGTATTTGTACTGAAGTTGTCTTGGAATTCCAGCCTGCATATAAGATCTCTTACCAAAGAGATTCCTGACACTTTGGAAAGAGTCTGCATGGATAAGCAAGAAATCTAAATATGGAAAAAATGTGAATACCATGTACCCTGCGATGTGCTAAAACTGGAGCTAGACACTTTGTGAATACTCTTGGGGCAGTGGATAGCACAATGGGTAAGGCAGAGAACAGATAATGTTATCCAGATACATAAAACCTTAAGAAACATCTGAAGTCTTAATGGACAGAAATGTGGTGGTAAGCATCTTTTAAATCTAAGGTTACCAAAAAAATCTCAAATGGGGAAGAAGGGAAAAGAGATTGTGTTGTGAAAGGATCTTGAACTTGGGCACTGTCACAAACTGGTTTTAGAAAAAGGTCCATTACTGGTCTCCAGGCATTTTCTTTTTTTGTCATCATAAACATTCCTGAATGAAAACCTTTTCCCTACTGGGAAAAAGGAACTATTCCTATTACACCCTCAGGATAAATCATATGCTATAGGACAGGAGGGAACAGAGTGGTTTGGTCTGGGGATGTGGAATAATTCCCTGCAAAGGAGAAATCTCTTCCCACTGAGTCAGTCTCAGGACCCATTTGTCTGAAACAGCCTGTTGCAAAAGACATAAAAATGGAGAAGCAGACTGTCTGGAAGGGATAAGAGACTGCCAGGGTGGGAGGGGGGACAAGGCGTCTTACATACTCATTCTGACTTTTTTGATTGTCCTTTGTTCTGGGGGTTCCTGCTTTCTGTCACAGAACCTCCCCACCATTGTTTTTAATGTCTGCTTACCAGCATATTGCTGGGACTGTTTGTTTTGTTTTGTTTCTTGCTGGAGTTGGACAAGGGAACAAAATAACTGTTTGAAAATTTAGAGAGGCAGGGATAAAAAAAATCTGAGAGATTCCCTGTAGATCAGCTTAACCCTCTCATCACATTTTTGATCATCTTTGCAGCAGTGGGACCGACATCTCTATCCAAAGGTGAATTTAAAAGCTCATGTTTACATCCTCAAGGAGGTTTTGAGAATGAAGCCAGACAAACCTCCTCAACACAGTATCAGTGACAACCTCACTGGATGTAGTATCTTCAGTCATAAACACACTTTAAATGAATAGTGACCTGAAAAATAAAATGAACCAAACCACACAAAGCAGACTTTTCCTCACAGGGAGGAACTACAGATAAAACATTTCTCATATTTCACAGTTAGTCACAATAAACTTTAGCATATGAGCCTGCAACTCAAAACTATAAAAAATATGTTGCAAAAGCAAACGCTTTACCCCAAACTTAAAAACTGCTTTACCATCCTTATCAAAAAGGGAAGGGTTAGGGTTAAAATGTTTGTCAGCAGATGGATTAATTAAAACTATAGCTGCTTGGTCATGTTTGGGAAGAGTGTATAAAAACTTAAAACACTGAGGAACTTTACATTCTATTTGCCTTTTAGGGTCAGCAGGCTGGGTATCAGGAAAATTGCAGGCAGTGACACACACTTCCTCCAACGCTGACAGAAATGAGGAAATTGGTAAAGATTCTGGAAATTCCTTCTGTAACAGCTGGTAGTGTTTTCTGAGGGACTGAGAAACCTCAGTGCTCTCCCACTGAATACACCGGCACATTCTGGAAATAGTCTTGGAGAAAGAGAATCGCTGATAGGGAGAGTCAGGTGACATGTACTCCACGGAGTCTGAATCAGACTTCTGAGGGGGAAATGTATCTGCTCCATCACATTCCTCTCTGGATTTAATTTATTGAACCTGTCCAGGGAAAGAGGAATCACTTTCTTTTACCAGAAACCACCTGATAAGAAAGATCAAGAGCCTGTACAAGATCCTGAGATGGACTTAATAAACTACTCCTGTCCAGTGAAACTGGAGCAGGATAAGCTATAAGTTTAGTTTTCTGTTTATTTTTGATAGGACAATTATGGCAACACATTTTGTAACGGCAGGACTAGCTTCCTCAGGGATGGGCACAACATTCTGGTTAAGCAGGGACACTTTGCTTGTCGCTTCTTGCAACACCAACAAAGTGGTTCTCCTTGTCCCTAAGGGGAGCGCAATAGCTACAGGGGACATCGCTAACTCCCAGTGTATATTAGTTGTATTTTCCACACAGAGAGATCTAGGGAAAAATGAAAGTGGTCTGAGGAACCAGCTTGGCCACAGCAGAGTCACCTGCATCTGAGGCAAATTACCAGCTTGCTGTGGTGCCAAACAGCTTTAATGAATTATCACTTAAGATATAGGCAAAGATACATTTATATAAAAGGAAACAAAACATGTGAGTAATTTCTGCTACTTAAGAATTATGAGTAATGATCTCTAGGATATCACAACATATTTATTGACAATTATTCAGATAAAAGTGTGTTGCCTGAGCAGCACTAAACACTCAAAGTATTGTTTTTTTTGTGGGCAAAACTACCACTGGTATATTACAATCACTTGAAGTTGCTTCTTCACAATAAAAAAGCAAGTTTCCTGATAGGATGAATTTGCACAGAAATGCCTCCTGCTACAATAAAATAGCTAAATTTGCCACCAATCTCCCTCATAGGACTCACCATTGTCATAGCTTAAAGCAATTAAACTGGTTTCAGTTGCACAACTACCTAACATATTCACAACTAACTATAGCACACAAACTCATTCATTATCCAGAAAAATACCCTGCACTACAAAACTTACTGTCCAGCAAGGGACCTCCATATTAGTAATAAATTCTTATTACTTACAAACAAATAATGTTGTAGGAGACTCGCTGTACTCCCAATACATTGCTAAACTCTGGAATAGTATTCCCACACAAATAAAACTCTCAACAAACTCTAGTTTTAAACCAAACATCTTAACCAATCCTGGTCCTGCCCATGCTTATCACAAGTGCAATACTCTCCAAATGCATGCTCTCAACCTCTCACTGAAATGACAAAACAATTTTTAGACATAACTGCTGCCTGTACAATCCATTAAGTTGCATGTTGGCTTTCTGTTTCTTAACTTTCACCTCTGTAAAATCTTAGAATGTATCAATGTAACTACTGCTTGTGCATAAATGTAAATAGAAATGTAACTACTGTATGTCTATAAATTAAAGAGAAATGTAACTACTCTGTGTTTAACTGGAACCTAGTATAATGCAATGTAAGCAAATGGAGCTTTTCTCTCCAGGCCTCTGCTGAAAATGGATATTATCCAGTTGGACTTTCCCAGTAAACAAAGACAAATAACTTCCACTGCATATTGGCTGTGTTTACACAGAGGGATCTAGGAGAAAAGGAGACTGGTCTGCAGAACCAGCCGGGCCACATTGCCAGCTTTTAACTGAAAAAAAAGAATACTGCAATAAAATGAATAATTATTTTCCCTGAATAGCTGTGAATACCTTTCAACCCCTTTGTGTAAGAAATCTGGCTAAAGCCTAAAATAATGGTGGGAGAAAGGGCCAGTAGTAGGGACAGATTTTAATTTAAATATTGTGCTTAAAAACTTAAAAAAGTTGCTAGAATAACAGGATTTGTGTTAGCATGCATTTTCTGAAGGAAATGAAGTCTGAAACTCAAACACATGTCATTATTTAGGAATTCAGTCCTCAGTGATTTGCCAGAAAACCACAAATTTTAGGAGGAGAACAGACCAAACAATATAAGGAACAATCTGGACATTCTGCAAAAATCTGTGCAGGTTTGAGGTATGCATGCTTTAAAGTTTACAAAAAAACAATGTTCTCTGGAGCAACCTCTTGCTTCCCTGGATGCCCACAATAGCATTGTATGGTACTGAACCCTCTACTCACTTATGCATGCCATCCCTACTCACACATACTTGCATACAGGCACATTTTTGCACTCACATATACACATGTACTTGTGCACAGTCATATACAGTCATATACACATAATGGCACACTCACATACATGCACTAGCACACATTTGTACACTCGCAGACATGCACTCGTGCACACTCACATATACCCATGTAATCACATACATTCATATACGTGCATTCATACACTCACATGTACACACTCTTGCACACTCGCATACATGCACTCACACACATTTGCATATACACATGCACTTGTGTACAGTCACATACACACACTTGCAAACACTGGCATACATGGACTCACAGACACTCACAGGCAACAGGACACACACACACACACACACACACACACACACACACACACACACACACACACACACACACGCACACACATGAATGCAAACACTTTGTTTTTCTGATGTCCGTTTTCACATTTCTTTGGCACAGCTTTGTTCATTTAAGAAAATTTCAATAAGGTCCTGGGGACACCGTTCATGACTTTATTTAAATTGGGGGGAGTCACCTCCATTGCCCCATGATTCCAGCATCCTTGTCACCATCAAATCAACTCTGCACTTTTGGCTTAGTGACCCCTATTAAGTGCCACCACTTCTTCTTTCGACTTTCCCGGTTAGGGGTCACCACAGTGGATCTTCTGTCTGCTCATGATTGGCAGTGGAGATTTATGGTGTCGAGTTGCCAGCCTGGCACCCAACCTTCCACAGAAGGCACGCGCGCGCACACACACACACACACACACACACACACACACACACACACACACACACACACACACACACACACACACACACACCTAGGGCCAATTTAAAGAGTTCCAGTAATACTACCTAAATATAAAACTATTCTTCTTTAAATATAAAACTATTCTTTTTAAATATAAAACTATTCTTCTTTAAATATAAAACTATTCTTCTTTAAATATAAAAATATTATTTTAAATATAAAACTATTCTTTTTAAATATAAAACTATTCTTCTTTAAATATAAAACTATTCTTGTTAAATATAAAACTATTCTTCTTTTTACCAAGGGCTGAGTCTTCCCTTCAAGAAACTGTCACCAAACATGACTTTGCTGAAATATAGTCAGAGATACAGTCAGAGGAGGTATTCAGAATCATAGAATAGATCATCTAAATGCAATAATATTTCTGATGCATCTTTGATGCAAGAAATTAAAAGAAAAAGGTGTCGGTAAATTGAAACAGAAAGTTGTACTGTTTTGGTGGCACATTTACCAGTTTCTATATAAGAACAATGCATTTATGTTTTAAGCTACAAATCAGCAACAACTTTTAAAAAGGTGGAGGCATGTGTCTCTGCACCAAAGCTTAAATCTGACACTGAATTTTGCCAATGGGGTGACTGCAATTAAGGACACAAAGACTAGAGAAGAGGGAGCTGAAATTTAATGGACAAAACTGGGAAAGGAATCAAGGTGTTGGACTAGAGAGGGAAAGGTAATAGAAGACAATGTAACACACAGGTATAACAAGAACAAAGATGTATTGCAAGCAGTAACAATACATCCTTGTTTTTGTTATACTTGTGTGTTACATTGTAACCAGTGTATATATGGTTACTGATTGCAATACATCTTTGTTCTTGTTGAAATTGTGTGTTACATTGTAACAAGTGTAAGATATGGTTACTTCTTGCAATACATCTTTGTTCTTGTCATACTTGTTTGTTACATTGTAACCATTGCATGACATCTTTGTTCTTGGTATGTGGGAACAATATGTGCAGAATAATGCTTTGGTGAAGAAATGACATTTAAGGGAAAGTAGGAAATGAGCAATTTTTGTGATGTTGGATTGATGATAGTCATACAAAACCATATGTGAAGTATAATGTTTATAACAAAAACATATTAAGATGTTAACACAACATATGTAACAACATATGCTAATATGTTGGTTTTCTTTTGTATAAATGTATGTAGACCAATCTCTTAACTGGAAATTCAATAAAGGTGTCAAAAAGATTGCTCACACACACGCACACACACACACACACACACACACACACACACACACACACACACACACATATATATATATATATATATATATATATATATACATACACACAGACACACACACACACACGCACACACACACACACACACACACACACACACACACACACACACACACACACACACATATATATATATATATATATACACACACACACACACACACACACACACACACACACACACACACACACACAGACACACACACACACACACACACATACACACACGGACACACACGCACGCGCGTGCGCACACACACACACACACACACACACACACAGACACTCTTAAATACATATGTGTATACACCTACCTCTCACTTGTACCTTTATCTGCAGTCCAAACATCTTCTGGAATTCAAATTCCATGCTGGTGCGGAACATGAAGACGTAAACCATCGGTTGCACAGACATAGAAGCATCTGTGCAACTGGACACAAAAGCATTCTTAAAGAAGAATGCCCTTAAAAAAAAGTATCTTTTTTAAATTAAAAGAAAACTAATCTCCTGGCCAGCCAGTTCCAGGGGGTTGCAAGTGCACCCACTTGCACCAGCCTGTGGGTGCCCTTGGGTGTCACTTCAGCAATGGCATCTTCAGCCAAAGTATATAGCCAAGTGACTATATATATATATATATATATATATATATATATATATATATATATATATATATATATATATAGATCCACTTCAGAAGCTCAAAGTTTTAAAACTTCGAACTTCAAAAGGTCGAGATCATAAGATTGAAGTTTTGTAACTTCAAACGTTTTGAAAGTAAATTGCCGTACAGTGCAGAATGGGATATTTACCATTTTCCTCACCATAGTACGATCTCGGAGATGGTATATTTAATTAGCAGGCGGTTTACACACACACACACACACACACACACACACACACACACACACACTCACACACACACACACACACACACACGCACACACACACACACAGATATATGTATAATATATATATTTATTTATATATGCACACAAACCAAAAGGTGAAAAGGTTCCACAGACAAACCATTTAAAAACTGCAAGACCTAGCCGAGCTATAATCTTTACTGTGTAGTACCTTAAACCTCCTGTAGTTGAGTCCTAAGGGATATATGCAAATGACCCCCTAAGGACATACCACTATTTAGCTACATGGTTTTGACTGCCCGTAACTTTCTTCCATGTTTTTTAAGTCTTTATGTGTACATTTAGGCCATTAAAGCTAAATCCCACTAGTTGTAGACATACCATGTTTCTGGCCTCATCAGTACAACACAAGTGAATTGCTGATACTAAGTATTATGCTAGCATGACTAGAACTAAAATAAATCCTTTCTATGCTGGCTAAGACTGAATATGTAGATTCATTTCATAGAATTATCAGTGGATTCATTTCATAGAATTATTAGATTACCTTAAGTATATGTCTATTGTAAAATTTTGAAGGAAAGGGTAAAGTTATGTTATTTAATGCATATCACAAAAAAGTATAAAGCCATGTTATATACAGTTATGGTGTATACTATTCTTATATGATGACAATTTAAATAAATTACCGATTTTTTAAAATTTTTAAATGGGGGTGTCATAGGTATTAGTAATTCTATATGTTTAAATATTAGAGTAAGAATAAGTGGGTAATATTACCGTATGATAAAAACAGTCGGTATGCTGTCAACAACATAATGTGTTAGATATGTCATCCAGATGTCTGTGCCTCATCATTGTGTCATCTGACAGGATATTTAAACTTTGTTTTTTCTCTGTCACCTCTCTCTTTCTCTCTCTCTCTCTCTCTCTCTCTGTGTTTTTTTTTTCATGTGCATTTGAATAGATAACCATGCATCTGGAGTGAAATTGCACAGAAGATGTGCAATCTGTTTTGCACATCTCCTTACATTTAATTCCAACATGTAAGAATTAGTATAACCCCAATTCCCTTCCATGAGCCCCCAAGAATACAGCAATGAAATACCTAATAGGGAATGAAGACAGAGGCTGAATTCCACTTTTATTCTCTTAAGCTTGCATGTTCCAAAAAGTGCAGTCACTAATGTCCTGAGGTGGGGGGGGGGTGAGATTCTCTGATGGGCTGATTCAAGGCTTCAAAATGTACCTTTTAGTGATAATAGAAGAGTATTTTTTGCTATTCTTTTGGGAGACCTTTCAAAGGCAGCAATAACAATTTTCTTTAGTAAACTTCATATTTCACAATGTAATTTGATTGTTTTTTTTTTCAGTCTGAGACCACAATTTCTTCAGTAAGGGTCAATCCACCAGCACCCACATCTCTGCCCAAATACTGAGCTTATAAAAAGATTTGTTTTGAAAAGCATCCAATAACCTGATTTTAGTGTCCTAGGAGATTTGAATCTAAAAATATGTACCAAACAGATTGATGTTGTACAATGTGGTAATATGCATTACATCTTTTTTGAGTCAACATAGCTGTTTGGTTTCTCTTGCATTGTATGTTGGGGTATATCTAAACATAATCACACCAATAATGTACACTTGCCCATCATGCTGAATCTGTTATGCATCCCTCCTTTTGTGTCAAAATATTATAATAATACTGCATTCAGAGCAAGTTCATTATACCTATCTTGACCCCTATTATGCAGAAATCTTTGATCCTAATTCCTTCAACTAATGTCTTACACTAATAGAGATAAGTGGTAAGAGAAGCCAGTATCCTAATGTTTCCCTGAAAATCCTCTGTGCTTTTATCAAAATATTTATTTTTATCTGCAGCCTGCAAAGATTAGAATGAAAAAAAAAAAAAAAACAATCTGTTTGGATGTCCCATGTTGGATAACTGAAAATATTTATTAATTTCTTTACTGCTGAGAATTTGGAAATCTGTGTCCAAAATATTATTTATCTTGAGTTAAAATAAATCAAAGAATGTAAAAGAACCTCCTTTCTACAAAACTTTCTCAAAACATTTCTTACTCAATTATTTTCATGAAAGTCTGGAGGAGGCATGAATTTCTAACAAAAAAAACAAAACAAAACAAAACAAAAAAAAAGGTAGAAATAACATTTTAATTATTATTATTCTGTCTACTATTAAGGGAGAAAACTTTTTCCATTGATCCCATATTTGCCAGAAGTACTACTGAATGTTTTTAGAAAAAAAACACTTTAAAAAAAAAAAAAAAATCCGCGGTGGTGGTGCTGCGGTAGCATTGTCGCCTCACAGTCAGATGCAGTCCAGTTTGATTCTCAGCTACAGCGTCTTCTGCATGGAGACATGCGTGAATGGGCATACCTTTGTTGAAGGTTGTGCATCAGGGCTGGCAACTCGGCATGTAAAAATCAACTACCAATCATTAGCGGACTGGGGTTCCGCTGTGGCGACCCCTAACCGGGAAAAGCCGAAAGACACAACAACTACTGAATGTTTTTAGAAGTACTCCCCAAGGCTTTAAAGGATTTGCTATAGATCATCTATCTAGGTGTTTCATTTTTTTTCACCTGTGAAACTAAGAGAGAAGGAAAGTTGTTAGAGCCTAGCCATACTTATTTCATTTTCTTTATACTGACTATATATCTTCAACATCTCATCCTTCACAGGAGACATTAAACCTTTATCCCATCTGCTTAAGTTGATGGTAGCCCATGTGGATGAAAAGAGTCCATCACACCTATCAAAAATAGTAGGAGAGGTTCCCTGATGCCATGGCCAAATTTATCCTAGGAATATAAATGCCATCTTGGGTCAGCCCTGAAAAGATATTGCTAGCACAAAGTTATCTGCATAAACATAATATTTTGTTGGGGTTTATCAATGTTAATAAGTTTACTGAGATTATCATTTTGTATTCTTACTGAATTTATTGTAATAGCTGGGTATGTATTCAGTCATTATTAGCAATCTAGTAGAGATTGCTACTGGTTTAACTCTAGTGAGAATGGAGAAAAAAACCTACCCTTTTGTAGGCTTGTGATTGCTGTAGAACTTTAAGAATATCATTTTAATATTGGGCAGTGTACGCGTTTAAATACTTTTCATCTTTTTCAGATTTACTGCGTTATTACAAATTGCCTCTGTTTCACTAGCTCATTGGGTATGAGCTGTTACGTGCGTAGCTACAGAACTACTGATCGTGACAGATTTTGACTGGATTTGACTAAAATGCCGGTCATACCAAGACCTGGAATAAATACATTTTGTGTTCATACTGAGTTTACTGCAGTAGCTATGCACTTTTATGGTAATTATTGGTAATCTATTCTACTTGTTTAAGTCTAGTGAGATGTAGTACAGATACTTCTCGACAAAACACAAACATTTAAGTAATAGGGACTATATAGTCACACACAATGATTCTCGTCTAACTAATCCAGACAAATGACAGCAATTTGTCTTTCAGGTGCAGGGCCTGTGATATTGCAAGGACCATTAAGGCCCTTTCATCTGGCTAATATGACTATGGCATGGTGTTGGTCCACACTGGAACTAACAACTTGGAACACAAAACCCTGAGGGATATATAGAGAGTCATGTTGGAGCTCTCCATGTATGTCACAAGTGCAAGCAAGACTCTGGTCCTGAGTGGAATCCTTCCTTCTCCAAGACGGATTCCTAGGCACAAGGAAAACTTAAGTGTCTTTATCAGCTGGCTAAGAAGGTGGTGTCGTATCAGGGGAATGCAGTATGAGTCAGCACATTTCTAGTTTCTCTGCTAAGGTTGGTCTGTGTCTTTCATTTCAAGGCTTCATTTTACAGGCTAAAGTATTTACTACCCCCATAGTGCCATTTTTTTTAGGCAGGGTCCAGCTTAAGGACATCCCAAGATAACCAACATATCAAATCCAAAACAGGATCATATTAAGGTAGTTCGCCAGTCTCAGCAAAAAAAAAAAAAAAAAAAAAAAAACAAATAAATGCTTAGCCTTGAGGCTCTCAAAAACTTAGAGCACATCCATGTCTGTGTATTTACTGAAACTTGGTTTAAGAAGTTAGGTTTTACACCTACCATGCCTTCAGAACCAATGTCAACTGTGGTGGTGTCTTCATGTTTATTAGGGACCATATCGCTTTAAGGTTGATCCCTATGGACCCACAAACAGACCTCCTTGAGCTCTGTATCACACTGAACAAAACCCACTATCAGTTTACACCTGTTCTAGGACATCCCCTGAAAATCATGTAAAGTTCTTAGATATAACCAATGAACTCCCTATCAACAAAAAACTCCATTGCTTTGGGAGACTTTAACTACATATCAACAAACTAGAACACCTATATCTTAAATATAAGACACACTTAAAAGTTCTTAGATTTCATAAACAAAAGAAAAGCTCCCTGGAACAGATTGTTAACAAAACTCAGTAGGGGGCATACTATTCTTAACCTGGTCCTTATGAATATAGAGTCTTCATGTACTCCATTCCCCTGATATCTGCCTCCCTGGTTATGTCAGATCATAAATAATGATCTTCACCATTAGAACCTCTAAACCTTAAGATACCAATATTACATAATTCAAGGATTTCAAATGTAAAAATCTTTTTTTTTTACTTTTTATTGCATTGTAAAACAGAAAAAAAATCAACACATTTATTACATAAGAATTAACTTAAGAACAAATAAACTATCTACAAAGTCCATAACAAAATAATCATTGTACTAACCTATTAAAATGTATCCAATAAATTGTTAAGCTTTAGCCATGGCAAGTGTTTATGGGTAATGTTTGATGTCCTAATATAAGCACTTTGCAAATCCAAATGTACAAATCTCATTAAAGTCTATAATGATTTTTCAAGATTCACTTATTCCCGCATAACCCCAAAATTGTGTCAGCAGGAAGCTAGACAAAAGAATTCTATGTTAACTTAGATAAATTGATATACTTACCAGTACCAAAACCACCCTGATGGTCACCAAGATAAATAAACTCTAAAATGAAATTAAAAAAATCTCCTTAAAGTCTACAACAGATCTAAGGGCCCTCAAATCAAGGATAACATAAGAATGACTGCAAATTATAAAAGCAAAATATTAGGAATACTAAAGGAACTCATGCACTGAGGTTAGCATCTGATGCTAAGAACGACTACAATCCTTCTCTATTTATGTTAGAAAACTGAGAAATAACACATAGCATTTTTCAAGATGGCACCACCTACTCTGATGTGGCAGATATAGCAGACATTGCCAACATATTAGCTAAAAGATTCAGCGCCATCTTCACCCTAGAAATGACTAATCAAACCTTACTTTTTTCCCAAAGCCCTCAGACCCTTCATCATCCCAAAGATCATGTACTAACTGTGCTCTCCAAGACTGAAAGCACTTCCTTTATGGGATGTGATATGTATAATATAATAATATCAATAATATATTAATACTATACTATTAATATTAATAACACAATATAATATTAATATAACAATAATAATATTAATAATATAATATAATATTAGTCTGATAATATATAATATGACTGCATAATAAACCATACCAAGCCAGCCGTGGCAAAGCCATTCTTGTGTCTAACCACTGGCTTCTCTCATGATTTTTGATGCACAGCAGTGGTTATGTCTCTCCATGTGTGTGAACCCAACATGGACACTGAGAACTGCAGCCCCATCAGCCTGAAGAATCTCATATGTGAAGCCATGGATCACATTATAACTGACCTGATTAACTATGGCATTACAAATCTCAAGAATCTAGACCCAAAGCAGTGTAGCTTTGTTAAGGATAGATAATGAATCTGCTTAAATTCTGTAAACAAATAATGCATGCTGTTGATAATCACTATATTGTACACATGGCATGTCATGACTTGGGCAACCCAATGCTCTGCACGTACGGAAATGCACGGCCAAACCATTGACAATAAAAAAACACCAATGGCCAGCATAGAAAGAGTAAAAAATTTAACAGAGACATAACCAACTACCAAAGGGGTCGTCCTTTGAATTTTCAAGAACAGCAAGATTTTCTGATGCCAATAGAGCTGCCAGCACCAACACATCTAGGAAAAGACCTAGATCTATTTTAAAGAGAACAGACAATTCATACATTAGCACGTGAGGGGAGGAATCTTCCTTCACGGACAATGACAGTGTCAGTACTAGGGAATCACCCATTCACAAAAAATCTAATGTACCACACCCTTTAGATGTGGAAGGAAGCTGCGTGGGGGCCGCAAACATAAGCATGGGGGCAGGAATCAGCTCAGTGGAGGGCTTGTTACAGACCATTTTGAAATAACTAGGAGTGCTGGCCAGAATGTGTTAAACCTATCTGATGTAATACTAACTGATGAGCAAACTTAATTATTGAATAAAGGTCTTGGCTTTGTACCTGGATTCTTTTTTGATGAATACAGTACAGTTACTGATGTTTATCAATTTTGTTGTAGACTTAACCTTAGATTATTCTTTTCAGATAATAACTCTCAAAGATCTGATGAATTCAGGTTTCACAAATCCGACTTTCAACCACCAATGAATAAACATGTTTCTATCTTCCTACAAGTGGTATTGAGGGATCTTCATTTTCCACATAGAGAATCATGCATTTTGAGTCATAACCTTTCCTCAGAGGAAGCAGCTGCCTTGGAACAACTCAAAAACAACCACACAATAGTTATCTTACCTGCTGACAAAGGAGGGGCTGTGGTTGTCATGAATATGGGATACTATCTAAATGAGGGTAGGGGACAACAATCCAATTCAAGATGCTATATGCTAATGTCTATAGACCCAACCCCCGTATTCAAGAGAGAGATTGATATGCTCCTTAATCAGGCAGGGGAGGAAGGTATTATTAATAGCTCCAGTCAGAAACCATCTCACCGTAGCTGATCCGCAAAACAAATATTATATCTTTGTTTGTGTCTTTCGGCTTTTCCCAGTTCGGGGTCGCCACAGCGGAACTCCGGTCCACTAATGATTGGCAGTAGATTTTTATGTACAGAGTTGCCAGCTCTGATGCATACCCTTCAACAAACGTATGCCCATTCATGCATGTCTCCACACAGAAGACGCTCTAGCTGAGAATCGAATGGCACAACGTCTTGCTGTGAGGTGACAACGCTACCGCAGCACCACCACCGTGGCTCAAAAACAAATATTATATCTACTAGCTAAAATTCATAAATCACTCACCCAGCCTCCAGGCAGACCTATTGTGTCAGGTATTGGTTATCTGACTGAACCCCTGTCGATATTCCTGACTAAGTATTTAAAACCATTATTGGCTTCAGTCAGAGCTAGGATTCAGGATACTACACAATTTCTTAAAATCATATCAGACGCACAATTAGAGCCTGGATGGATGATGTGCACCCTGGATGTAAAGGCATTATATACTAGTATCCCCATTGGGCTGGTTTACAAGCATTGCAATTTTGGTTAGAGCATGCTGCCTTGTAACCCCTGGCTTCAATACTCTACTGGTATGTATGGCAGAACATGTCTTGAACAAAAATGTCTTTTATTTCCAGGGTGAATGTTATTGGCAGTTACAGGGCACTGCTATGGGGGCTTCTTTTGCCCCCATATATGCGGATCTGTTTATGGCTTTCTTTGAGGAATGTATGATTTACGATCCCCTTCATAACATCTACCAAGTGGAAATAGATATCTGGTGCAGATATTTGGATGACTGCTGGATGGTGTGGCGGGCAGATATAACATATTTGCAGGAATATTTGGAGTATCTTAACGACAATTTGTGGGGTATCGAATTCACTCTCACATCACATCATGACAGTATTAACTTTTTAGATGTAACTGTGTATAGGAATGAGGATCACACTCTTAGTACGAAGACGTTTCATAAATATCCACAATACAACAGCCTGCTTTATGCATCTAGTATGCATCCCCGCCACACCATCCGCAATATTCCAAAGTCACAATTTATGGGCATTAAAAGAATCAGCTCATCTACACAGGAGTTTGAACATGCCAGACAGGATTTGTGTAACAGGTTTCTGGATGGAATATACAGGGAGTCCGATATTGCACTTGCTAGTGATTGGAGTTCTACTCAGGATAGGGACACATTGTTGGAGTACAAACAGCGGAGGCCAACAAAAGCAGGTCAAAACTTTAGGTTTGTGACAACCAATGGACGTAATAATAACATCATTAGAAATGTGCTAGATACCCATTGGAATATACTCATGGCCAATGACCAACTTAGGGAGTGTTTGGGCCGAAAATGCCAATTCTCCTACAGAAGTGGGAGAACTTTAGGTGCACACTTTTTGCACTTTAAACATAAGGAGAGTGGTGGAGCAGTATATAAACAACTGACCATGTCAGGGGATCAATTATTGGGAATGTTCCCTTGTGGGCATTGTGGGTCATGCCAGTTTGTGAGCAAATTAAAACAATTCACTAGTGCAAACACCAGCAGGGTGTATGATCTCAGGGTCTTTGGCAATTGTGCCAGCAGCTGGATAGTATATTTGGCCACATGTAAATGTTCTGCTTTTTATGTGGGCCAAACTTCTCGCTCATTGAGAATTAGGATGTCTGAGCACAGAAGTGATATCCGAAACAAAAGGGAAATGAAAGCCCTATACAGACATAGTAAGAGACATGCCAATGCTGATTTCAGATTTATGGTTATAGATAGAATTATTGGTGATAGGAGTAACCAACAAGGCTGGCACATGATTCTTAATCATAAAGATAAATATTGGATCATTAATTTAGGAGCGCTATTTTCCCCAGGACACAATGACCTCTTATAAAGGATACCACAGACCACTGCATGGTTTTCTATTTTGTTCTATATATTTGTGTATATTTATATACATTACATTTTTTGTGTGTGTGTGTGTGTGTGTGTGTGTGTGTGTGTGTGTGTGTATATATATATATATATATATATATATATATATGTAGTTTGATTATATGCGTGTAAAATAACTTTTTCATATATTTTATCTATATATGTATATGTATTATTGATGTATATTTCTAACTTACATTGATTGTTTTATATACATATTAAATGTACTTGCAATTTTGGGTTGGACCATGTTTGTTATTGGTTGTGGGTGTGTATATATAGTTACATCATGCATCTATTATGTAATGCTTTTTCGCTGAAGAAGGCTGGTTAGCCAAAACCAGTCTGAATAAAGTATTTCATGTAAATAATACTTGATTTTTATTTTACAAGTGCTTGATGTACTCTTCATGCTGGCCATTGGTGTTTTTTAATGTCATGCCTTGGCCAAGACCTTTTACATAATAGCCATGTTAGTATAGTAAGTTAATTGCATTGCAAATAGATCCTTATGTGGTAAGATTAATAGCAAATAGATATGCAACAGAACCCATACAGTGTGGGTAGCAGGCCCCTCATCAAGGAGCATAAAGATAACCAGTGGTCTGCAGGGCTCCATGTTGGGACCCCTTATGCTTACCATCCTGAAAAATATTTAGTTTTATTTTAACCTTCAGAGGGTCCCGGTCAATCTCCCATGGTTTTAGATGCTTTGGAGTCAAGTAATGTTGTGTCAACTGAACATGACATGATTATGCATAGTGGACCCACTTTATATTCATTCTTTTGGAGTTTTTATATACAGCCTTGTTCTTGATTCATCCCATTAGTCAGGTGGTAGTTGCAGCAGCATTGTAGTAATAAGAGCCAGCTCCATTGGCTGGAAAGGATAAAGCTCAGAGTATGAAGCAGGTGACCAGAGTTCAGTGAGGGGCTTGGGTGTCTGCTGAAGCCGTTAGGTTGTGGGATGAATAACATAGCATTCCAGGCTCCCCAGTTTTCATTTGTAGAGTGTATTGGCTCAAAGTCAGGGTGCATAGTCCTGTTGTTGAGCCCCCAGTAGATACCAGAGGCCACATAGAATGATTAATTCCAGTGGGGGGGGGTAGTGCAGTCTTGAGGGGTTAGATCACATGCAGAAATGAGTGGCATGGCCTCATTGATGCCCACTACATGCCAAACCCTGAAGTATGGTACTGGGCATGCTCTGTGGTGTTAGGGCTAAATTAAGAAAATACCTGATGGCAGCCCATATGACAGTCATTCTCCATCAGCTGTCACCCCCAGTGAAGGGGGAGTGAATGGCCCAATTAGTTAAGAAGGGGCTGCTGACTGGCAAGCAGAGGAACAAAAAATTCCCAAAAGAGTATTTATAATAGACATATTTTTGTTATGATGCATTTTTGATTTCAAATCCTGATGTACGAGCTACTTATAATCCTTCCCCAACAAGATATGGCTTGTATATATGCCCTGACTGATGATATTGAAGCCATATATACTTAGTTTTTTGAAAATCGACTAAAAATCGACTAAAATTTAACAATTCAAATACAGAGGCCTTAGTTGTCCATGCATCTCTGAGACATTCCTCCGTCATACTCATGCCAAACTATATAATGAATGGCAGTCACAAGTCTAAATTTGTTAGTAAGGTGTGGACTATTCTTGACACACAGCTAACACTTCATGATCAGGTGTCAGCTGTTATGAAATTATCTTGTTTCCAGCTTAGAAACATTGCCAAGATTAAACGCCTGATTCCTGAAGCAGATCTCTCAATTGTCATTCATGCCTTAGTCTCCTCTAGACTGAACTACTCCAGTGCCTTGCATCTGGCACTAACCAGTGATAATCTTGATTAATTACAGATCATCATCATTTCGTAGGCTACTTACTGACACATTATGTTCCCAACATATTACTTCTAGTTTGAACAGCCTGCATTAGTTACATATTTGTTATAGCATCAGTGTTTCCATCCAGTCATGTTTTGGATCCCTGTGCCCTAAAGGAGCTCATTGCCCCCAATTGCCCTGATGGGTAGTGCTCTCAACCTTTGTGGGGCTGTTAGCAGTTCTGTTGGTCAACCTTGAATGTTCAGGTTTTTGAGCGTTATATTATCAAGGATCTTACCTGTGGAATTTGCTACCTTTGTGGGTCTGAGGATGTTCCATTTTGGCTACTTTCAGACACACTTTAGAGGCATGTCTTTTCTAATTCAGCCTATGGTGTGGATTGTGTCTTAGTTGTTAAATTGTTTTTGCTGCAACTATGGTATTTTATTATTTTTATTCTGTAATGGTATTTTAGTAAAAGCATCTCAATGAAGTAGAACTTGAACTTCCAGAATCCCTATCTACTTTTTCAAATCCAGCATTTTATTTGTTTTCATTTTTTCAATCCATCACCACATATCTGTTCATTTTTGTTAATACATGACACTGAAACTCAGACGTGTGATCTGGAAGATGATATATGTTTTAAGCATTATCTAAAGAGTATTGAAATTTCTTTTTGTATAAATAAGGGGTTAATAAAGTACTTTGCCTTTGTCCTCCTTATATTCACAATGTACACTGTATTGAAGAGTTGATTTTCCTTTGTAAAGGGTATTTGGTTGAGTCATATAGTTTTGCAAAGTGCATTAATAGAAATGATTGTGACATTGAGTTTGTGCATGAAGATCGTTAGACAGACAGGTTAATTTTTTTTAGATATCACTTTCAAGGGTGAAGTAAGTGACAATAGCATTGTTACTAAATTGTTTAGAAGGCCAACTTCTGCAAATAGCATTTTTTCTTGCATCTGGTGCCTATTCCGGACATTGGATAAAATCCCTATTGGTTGGTGAATATATTAGGATTTGTAGAAACATGAATGGAATACATGGTTCAGAGGCTTTGAAAACAAGACTGTTAGAGAGGGGCTATGATAACAGAATTTTACAAGAAGCTAGATAGAGAGTTTTAATAACTATAAGAACAATCAGAAAGAGAATCATTTTTCAAAAGTTAGTTATAGAGAATAGTGAAACAGATAAAATATATTTTGTATATCGAAATACATATTCTCAGAGACGTTTCCTAAAATTTTTAAAAAGGACTGCAGTATTTCACATTTGATGCTATTTTTTAAAAAATATTGTCTAGTTTACCCATGTTCTTTTTGAGGAGACCTTTGAATACAAGAGAGCCTTTTCTATAAGATGTTTTCTAGTGGATATTACAAAGTGCCTCCTAGTGTAGGTTATGCTCATGTATGTAGATGGAATGTTTTCAAGTAGGAGTTATAAACACATGAGGCATCAACTAATGGAAAGAAACTAAAATTAAAGGAGTACTTCAATGTATCATGCTGGTATATGATATCAGATGTGACTGTTCTGAAAATAAATGATACATAAGACATACTAAAGGGAAGGTGAGGCTGAGGATACAAGGATGTGTGCTGGATGTTAAAAGTGAACATTCCTTATGTACAGGGGTTTTTACATGCAAAATCAGCACATAAAAGTAAAAAGGATGTCGTTAGAGCTTTAATAATATGCACTGTGCATTACTTTACAGAAGGCGATAGATAGGAGATCCTGAATAGGCCTGAAACCAAGTAGATTTTGAAATTTAACACTGTTATTCCAAGAAGTTTGAATTGTGATCTTAGCTGCCATGGTTTTATAATACAGTCAGTGTTATAGTAAGCTTTGTACATGAATTTAAATGTCTCCATAGATCTATTAAACCATTATTTTCTATAAAGTTTAATTTATACCTGGGTAATTCTTGAAGCAAAGAGGTAGCCCTTCTACTTGGTTTATCCTTCTTAGCATCAGTAATGTATTGTTAATCTTCTAATAACATTAGATTTTCAGAGGTAAGCATACATCATTTATGATGTATATCATTTTAAATTCTGTATAGAGAGCAAATGGGGCAAAAAGCGACACTATCAAATATTGAAATATGTGTGTGCGTGTGTGTGTGTGTGTGTGTGTGTGTGTGTGTGTGTGTGTGTGTGTATATATATATATATATATATATATATATATATATATATATACATATATATATATATATTTTATATATATATATATATATGTGTGTGTGTGTGTGTGTGTGTGTGTGTGTGTATATATATATATATATATATATATATATATATATATATATATATGGGGTAACACAGTGGTATAGCAGATAGCTTTGCAGCCTTACAGCAAGAAGTTCCCTGGTTTGATTCTCAACTGTGGTGCCTTTTCTGTAGAGTTTGCATGTCCTCACTATGTTTGTCTGGGTTTCCTCCTGGCATGCAGCCCCCCCCCCCACATTTTATTTATTTATTTATTTCACAATTGTTTACTGGGGAAGTCCGACTTGGCAGAACCCATTTTTAGTGGAGGCCTGGGGAGAAAAGTTCCACATATTAATAGTCACACAGATAATGAGTTAGATATAAATGAAACATAGCTGAAACATTTCGTAAGAAACAGACATCATAAACATCTTGATAAAATCGTAAGTTACATATCAGGGAATCTTAATTCAGCATGAAACCTAGCTGAAACATTTCATAAGAAACAGACATCATAAACATCTTGATAAAATCATAAGTTACATATCAGGGAATCTTAATTCAGAATGAAACATAGCTGAAACATTTCGTAAGAAACAGACATCATAAACATCTTGATAAAATAGTAAGTTACATATCAGGGAATCTTAATTCAGAATGAAACATAGCTGAAACATTTAGAAGAAACAGACATCATAAACATCTTGATAAAATCGTAAGTTACATATCAGGGAATCTTAATTCAGAATGAAACATAGCTGAAACATTTCGTAAGAAACAGACATCATAAACATCTTGATAAAATAGTAAGTTACATATCAGGGAATCTTAATTCAGAATGAAACATAGCTGAAACTTTCGTAAGAAACAGACATCATAAACATCTTGATAAAATAGTAAGTTACATATCAGGGAATCTTAATTCAGAATGAAACATAGCTGAAACATTTCGTAAGAAACAGACATCATAAACATCTTGATAAAATAGTAAGTTACATATCAGGGAATCTTAATTCAGAATGAAACATAGCTGAAACATTTCATAAGAAACAGACATCATAAACATCTTGATAAAATAGTAAGTTACATATCAGGGAATCTTAATTCAGAATGAAACATAGCTGAAACATTTTGTAAGAAACAGACATCATAAACATCTTGATAAAATTGTAAGCTACATATCAGGGAATCTTAATTCAGAATGAAACATAGCTGAAACATTTTGTAAGAAACAGACATCATAAACATCTTGATAAAATAGTAAGTTACATATCAGGGAATCTTAATTCAGAATGAAACATAGCTGAAACATTTCGTAAGAAACAGACATCATAAACATCTTGATAAAATAGTAAGTTACATATCAGGGAATCTTAATTCAGAATGAAACATAGCTGAAAAATTTTGTAAGAAACAGACATCATAAACATCTTGATAAAATCGTAAGTTACATATCAGGGAATCTTAATTCAGAATGAAACATAGCTGAAACATTTCGTAAGAAATAGACATCATAAACATCTTGATAAAATAATAAGTTACATATCAGGGAATCTTAATTCAGAATGAAACATAGCTGAAACATTTCGTAAGAAACAGACATCATAAACATCTTGATAAAATAGTAAGTTACATATCAGGGAATCTTAATTCAGTACTTATAATCATAATGGCATAGGGTTCTAACTCACTGAAATTATCACCAGTTACAGTAGTATAGTGTACAAAATATAGTGAACATCAAACCAGAGTTAATTTGTGTGCCCTGTTGCTTGAATTATACAAGAAGATGATAGAATGCTGAAAAAGGGCTAAACAAAGAGGATACTGTAGACAAGTAGAAGCTGTTAGTAGAGCTGGTAGCTGGTATAAAATATAGTCATAAGAAGTTAATTACTGAATGAATATTTGGTAATATACCAGGGTAGGAACAGAAGAAGACAGAGTAGATAGATCTATGGTGATGTATTAGGGTAGGATGCAGAATCTGAGGTTGGCGTAGTAATGACTAACTGGGAATGTTTTGATTTGGGGAGGGTAGGATGCAGAATCTGAGGTTGGCGTAGTAATGACTAACTCGGAATGTTTTGATTTGGGGGAGGATAAGATGCAGAATCTGAGGTTGGCATAGTAATGACTAACTGGGAATGTTTTGATTTGGGGGAGGGTAAGATGCAGAATCTAAGGTTGGCATAGTAATGACTAACTGGGAATGTTCTGAGTTAGGTGAGGATAGGATGAAGAATATGAGGTTGGCGTAGTAACGACTAATTGGGAATATTTGAGTTGGAGGGAGGAGATTAGTTTGTTTAGAATTAACCTGTTGCATGTGTAGAGCCACAAATCTGATAAATGCTTTTTAAGTAGTTTATTTTTTAATTGAGTTAGGTTGGTAGTTGTTCTTATATGGCGAGGAAGTGTATTCCAGTTTTTTGCGAGATGGTATGAGTAAAGTGAGTTCCCTGCAGTGTTTGTAGTTTTCATAACTTGTAATAATGATTTATTTGTAGAATGAAGCATGCGTCTGTTGGAGTAAGGTTGTATTAAGTTTAGGAGTGAGTTTTTTTTCTCAGGCTTGTAAAAAAGTTTGTGGGCCATCATTAGCTGGTTATATGTTAAAAGTTGTGGTGGTTCTAGCTAACAGAGTTTTTTTAGGGTGAGGCAGTGGTGTGTCCTGCATGTAGAATCTGTGGCGAATCTTGCTATTTTATTATAGCATATTTCTAGTTTGTCAAGGTTAGTCTTTTTAAGGTTGGCAAATATGGGTGAGGCATAGAGGAAGGTTGAGAGGAGGTGGGATATGGCAATGGTTACCTGGGAACTGTCTGTTAGAAATGTTTTGTTTCTATAAAGGGTCCCCATTTTTTGTGCACGTTTTTTTTTTTTTTTTTTTTTTTTCAAAACAGGTTTATTGTTTTAACATATAAGAGAAATATCATAACAATTTTATACAAGTAATTAAAAATAGGTATTATTATAATATTCAACAAAACAACTAAAGTATTTACAAAGACATCCACTACAATCAGATCAATTAATTAAACCAAAATACCATGCTATTGAAATTAAAATTTTTTTAACAAATTTTGTAAATTATCCCATACAATAAAATAAGATGTTTTTCTATTTGTTCTAGTCCTAATTGTGTTTATTTCCATATGGCACACTATATTCATAACATTTTTAAATTCATTGAACGAAGGAGGTGTATCTGAAATCCAATTTCTAGTTATTATTTTCCTAGCCACTGCTAGAATAGACCATAACAAGGGAAGCTTAACCTTTTTAACACTTTGAAGTACAGGTGTGTTGAATAATATAAGAGATTTAGAAATAATGAAATTATCTGTAAAAAGAGCCTGCAAAAATTCATTAATTGACTTCCAGTATTCTTTCAATTTTATACAGTCATAAAACATATGAGCCCAGTCAGCATTAATTTCTACATTACATCTCTTACATAGATTATCTTTATTATTTATTTTATTCATCATCAAAGGTATATAAAAAGATCTATGTAAAAATGTCCATGTATAAAGTCTCCAGACAATGGAAGACGTAGTTCTATAAGCAGATTCCAATATATATTGTTTATCTTGTTGTTTGTGCACGTTTTTGATTGTTTGAGATATATGTATATTGAGTCTCAACTTATTATCAATTGCAACTCCTAACAATTTGGTTTGTGGTTTGGGAGTGACTATTGTGTTATCAATAGCTGTAATATGGCAGGTGTGAAGGTGATATGTGGATTTGGTTGGATGGAAGATTGTAAGTTTAGTTTTTTGGGGGTTAAGGATGAGTTGTGAGTCAGACAGCCATAATTCAATTTGAGTTCTCTAGACATGTAATAATGGACTCAACACTCTAAATTGGCCCTAGGTGTGAGTATGCATGCAAGTGTGTGGAAGAACAACCATGATAGGGTTAGCCAACTGGCAGTATGAACCACTTTGACTCTAGATGATTGTCATTTTTGAAGTGACACCTTGACCCCATGTGCAAAAATGGAAAAAGGGGGCTGTGTATGGATGGATGGATATATCTATCTATCTATCTATAGAGTTATATATATATTTTATATATATATATATATATATATATATATATATATATATATATATATATATATATATATATATATATATATATATAAAATGTAGTGCATGCATTTCTAGCATTTAATTTATGTTGAATTATTTTCAAGTTTTTTTAATAAAATGTGAATTTTTACACCTCTTTCCTTTTGTTCTGAGAGACTGACAAAGCTCTTGTGAATAATTTTTTATTTCCTTAATCCATTTGTTGCAGTCTTGAGAGATCATATTTACCTCCAGTATATGGCAACTAAATTATGCAAAGATTTGCTCCTTCTGAGTGTTTATTAAACCATCAGTATTAGAAGAACATGCATTCTCCCTTTCTTCTCTTATTTGTCATCATTACTATGTACCCTTTCAGATCTCTGCTAGTCATTCCCTGTACATTTATTTCAACTTGAAAGCAAAGTAAATAGAAAAAAAAATAAAAAGACAAGAAGAAATGCAATTGCTGTTACCTATTTGCATTGCTGTTCCTGCTACCCAAACTTGATGACGTCTTGGGCTAGCTAGGAGACAGCTGGAGCCAGATCCCACAAGACCAAAAATAAAACAAAATAACATAAAATAAAATGATGGGCTCTGCAAAAAGGAGACACAAGTCCAATTTATAAGAATTAAAACAGATGTATCAACTTTCACAATGAATTAGGGAAAACAGTAAAACATATACACTGCATTAGTGATAAGCCCATCATCTCTCTGACCAAGAATTTTTTTAGTTTTAGCTCTGTTTCAGATTCAAATGAAGTGTAAGCTTTAGTCCATCCCCTAGGTGGCTAAAACAGAAATGAAGATTTAGTATGCTTAAGTTGTAGCTGATATCTAATATCATTACATTTTTTGGATCTCATATCTTGAGGGAGGTCCTTCTAGAATTTATACTGCAGCTGAAACAGTAAAAGATTTGGGATTTTTGAACTATACAATCCTTAGTTTGTCTTTAATGACTAGAAGTACATATTATTATTATTATTATTATTATTGTCCAAGGAAAAGCATCATCTCTGGAATATGATTGCCGATCATGTCACGCTATCGAAACACTTTCCATAACATCTTTAAACTGTTGTCAAACAGTCAACCATGCTGTTAAACATAATGGGTGTGAAACATCTCATCTTTCTAGAGCTGCTACTTTTCTTAAATTGTAATTACTTTATCTAATCTCTAAGGTCACAAATGTTTTCAGAATTAGCTTGTTTTCTTGCTTGAAGAATTTAACTTGCGCATCAGTTCAATGTGTGAATATTCTATAGCATCTAGACATCTTTCATTTAGTTTATCTTTCTGTCAAGTTGCTGAAATCCCTCTTGGATGGATTGATCATTACTTTTTAGACTTAACTTTTGTCTATAATTTCATCTCCCTTTAGGGTTGTCATCTTTTCAAAGGCTCAAAGTGGAACTTTTTTTGTAGAAATGTGAGATTTTGCTGGAGAAAACATACCCACACCCAGTGCAAAGGACAGAACTTCACTTTTTTTGACAAAATAAAAGATTAATCTTGTAGCATTTGGGTTGCTTATGCTATTTCATGTAAAATGTAGGTGTTTCAGGCACAAAATAAGTGTTTTATGCAACTATTAATAAAAAACTTAGGGAATAGTTTTGTCCTAAAATCTCAGGACATTTGCCATTTTTTAGGTTTTTTTTCACAGGATGCAAGTGCCCAAAGAGGGATAGGTGGTAACTATATCTCCCCTGGATAATAATATAAGAACCTATGATGACAGAAATGTGGCAATAATCTAATCACCTCTATCCCTCCAACTTTATTTTGGACTCGATTAAAGAGTTTTGAGGATAAATTCCCTTCAGAAAAAAATACCCATATAATCTGTGCTGCAGATTTCACTGGCTAGGTGTTTAAATGGATGGAAAGAATGATTTTCTTGAACATTATTATGGAAAATAATTATTTTATAAGTCTTTTGTAGTCAGAAGAAAAAATTATGGAGCACCTCCATTTCTGCATGATTCCTTGTTATCTGAGAATCAAGAATCAAAGCTGTAGACATAGCACTTTTGTTAACAGTAGCCAGGATCACAGCTTTTTGGGTAGGTCAATCCCTTAAACTTTTTCCTACCAGCTTTACTTTATATCTTCTGCAAAGAAAAATAATCCTCAATTCCCTTTTTCCTCATTGATTGCAGCTTTTTTGGCAATAGCATAATAATATCCACAGTGACTAAAAGTTTGAAAGATACTATTCATCAGAAAAGAGACCCAGTTAACAACAAATTTTACAAGCAGATATTTAAAAAAATTGTCTGAATCCCTAATTATTATATTCAAACATGTCCAGTTATTATTGATACTCTTTATTTCATTCTATTAGGATTTTTTTACAGATAAAAAAGTTACACTTGTATATGGCATGCTGTACTGAGCTCCTGTCAACTTAGATCTATATGAAAAAAGAGATTAGTTATTTGAAGGAAGTAAGACATTAGAGTGTTTCTAAATCTAACAAACTGTTATATTTGTAATTTTAGTGATACTTAAATTATGTAGTCACACTGAGTGAGCCTCTATAATTTTAAGAGATCTCATCCAAAGATCAGATGCTTTTATGTTGTTCATCAGGCTCATATTAAGATTGAACATTCCTGGCAATTGCTAAAGGTTGAGGGACCAAAGTCTTTAAGCCAGTGGGAAGATAAGTCTCCCATGGTTTA
Source organism: Protopterus annectens (assembly GCF_019279795.1). NCBI lineage: Eukaryota > Metazoa > Chordata > Ceratodontiformes > Protopteridae > Protopterus > Protopterus annectens. The sequence continues at coordinate 165,284,115 of NC_056748.1, forward strand.
AAATACAAAACAGGAATGAATCAGGGAATGCAGACTCAATAAATTTACTGCTTTCATTGTATTTAATAATAAACCAGAACTTCTTCAGAAAATGATAAAATAGCCACACTCCACCATTTAAAAGATGTATAAATAAGTCACATGAAAAAACTGACCAATGAAAGCAACCAATTTGAAGGTGTGTCATTGACGTATACAAGTCATCAGAATAATCATCTAAATCTGACTTTATAAAATTCAAAAGTAATAAACAAATAGAGATACTTAAGTTCTAATATTTATTCAGCTGTAAAAAACATTTTATATTAATACTCTCATTAAGACCTGGTGCCCAATCAGCCACAAGGTCTATTTCCCAATAAGTCTCACTGCATTCTAATAATGTTTTAAAATCACCACTGAAAATATCATTTGTAACACTATCCAAAACAAAAAAAAGAAAATTTATTGAAACCAAAACATGAACTAACATGTTTTGCAAGCTCATTAGAAAAATCCTTCTTAACTGCCAGCAAATGTTCGTAAATCCTTCTATTTAAACATCTAATAGTTTTCCCGATATAAAAGCTTTCACAAGAATTACATAAGGCAGTGTAAACAACATTCTTACTGGTACATGAATACCTTCTTTTAGTCCAAACAATAATGTTACAATGTTTAAGTTCAACTGAAGAAGCATTAACAATGTATCTGCACTGTTTTTTTTTTATTTATTTTATTTTTTTCGTGCACAGGGGACTATGATGAGTTTTGTTCCTTAGTTGATAACTTAAATGATACAACTGATTTTCTGAGATTTAATATTAGTGGATTTGGTGAATCTCTTGATTTTGTAGACATACACCTGACTTTCAAGAAAGAAAAAGGTAGTTTTCAGCATAGTATCGATAGGAAGTCTACATTTGTTAACAAATATCTTCAAAGGGACAGTTTGCACTCTCTTCATATGAAGAGGGGTGACAATAAGAGACACCTTATATGTTTGAGTCTATTAACATATAATGACATGTTTATCAAGGAGATGGTGAAACCTAGAACATTTTTTGAGGTTATGAAACCCCTTTGCTTATCAAAATGGAGGATAAAGTTGACAAATTAGGGGATAACATGGCTTTGCTCCATTTTAGATGATGCAGGCAATGTGTGTACTCTTCCACTTATACATAGGGACAAAATATCAAGACATTCATGTTAGCTTTTCCTTTACCCATCTCTAATGAGATGTGTTTGATAAGAGATATTATTATTGATAACTGCAAAGTCTTACTTGGTAATTCAGACTTGGTTAGCATTATAGGTGTTAAACCGAGGTTCACTTTTAAAAAATTGAAAAATTGAAAGCAATTCTTTGGAGAAGTTGCAGAAAGGTATTTCCAACACTTTTGGCAATTTTTATTGTGGACACTGCAGACAGTTCAGATACAATGTTAATGCTTCATCAGTTGAATTTAAGCATTGTAACAGGATTGTTTGGGCTAAAGGAAAGTATTATTGCACCAGTACGGATGTTGTTTGCACTGCTTTATTTAATTCCTTTGAAAGTTTGTATATCGGGAAAAAAGGTTTGAGAAGTTTGTGAAAGTTTTTATACCAGGAAAACTATTAGATGTTTAAATAGAAGGATTTATAAATGTTTACTGGCAATTAAGAGGAAAGATATTTGTAATGCACTTGCAAAAACATGTTAGTTCATGTGTTGGTTTCAAGAAATTTTCGTTTTTTTGTTTTGGATAGTGTTACAAGTGACATTTTCAGTGGTGATTTTAAAATGTTATTAGAATGCAGTGAGACTTATTGGCAAAGAGACCTTGTGGCTGATTACGCACCAGGTCTTAAAGAGAATATTAATATAAAATGCTTTTTACAGCTAAAGAAATATTAGAACTTGGTTATCTCTGTTTGTTTATTATTTTTGTATTTTATAAAGTCAAATTTAGATGAGTATTCTAATGATTTGTATATGTCAATGACACACCTTCAAACTGGTTGGTTTCATTGCTTAGTTTTTTCGTGTGACTTATTGGTACTTCTTTTAATTGGTGGAGTGTAGCTGTTTTATTTTCTGAAGAAGTTCTGATTTATTATTAAATAGAATGAAAGCACTAAATTTATTGTGTTTGTGTTTGCTGATACTTTTCCATTTTGTATTTTAAATTTTGGAGGATTAAGTCTCCCATTGTCCTTTAATTCAGTACAGCAAAGAGTTCATATAGAGATGAGGAAAAAAGGCAGATACTACACAAATGTCTTCCAAGAATGGTCAAAACCACCACAAAGGAGACATATGAAAGACACCTTGAGATCCATTTTCTTCTAATGGTCCAACAGTCTGACAAAATCAGTGGTGGCACAAGAACTCTCATTTTCAATGAGGTCCTTAGAACAATTGTTGTCAGCCAATTTTCTCTGCCTGCAACTAAACTTGCAGTCTTGTCTTAGTGACCAAAGTACTAAGAAAACAGTTGTAGACTTTCTGTTGAAGCTTTCACGGTGTCTTTACCCCTGCAGTGTGTTCCTTGGCTAAATATTAGGATCGATTTTCCAAAGCATATACCAGTATTTCCTATTTGCAAGCCAGAAGTGAAACTATATTGTCCATTATTTAGTTGTAGCATATAATAATAATGTTACTTATCTGGCACATTACAAGCTACTTAGTGGCTCGTCTGAATTAACAACACATGAACATCAGCAATGTAGTAGTTGTTTGTCAATATATGTTTTAAGGGCTACATTGAAAATGTGAACTGCATATTTCTAGATAGCACAGCAGAGTTGTAGTTAGCTGCCAAGATATGCTTTAAGGGCTACACCGAAAACAGGAGCTTCTATGCCTTCACTGACTTGGTCAGTCTGTTAAAGCAAAATACTAAACCTGTTACCTTGAGAAAGTTGAAGAAAAGACAGAATAGTATTGCTGCTTTTAAGCCCTGCTGTAGCTAGTATCTCACCCTTAGCAGGGGTAGAACAACTTTTAAACAGTTGTTATTAGAATAGCTCTTAAATTTTAGAATACATTATTATACTGAAGGAGTGCATCCTGGGAAAAATTTTACTTACGTATATGATATTATACTCTGAACAAGATTAAGGCTGTTACCTGTTATTTTACACGTTGGGATCTATTCCTGAAGTGTCAAGCAGAGGAGCAGAAAAGCTTTCACTGCTCATATTGTTCAGAAGATGCCAAGATATAGAAACTTTCTATTTGCTTTACATGTCTACTGCTATCAGACAACAGAGTTACCTCTGATAGGCTCTTGGAATTGCTGTTAGGCCTGAACCTGGATGGCTATTAGCCTGCTGGCAATTTCCCTTTCAGGTAGCCTCTTCCGGTGATACTGAAATTGAGTCTTATCTGAAACACAGCAGAGTTATTCGTTTAGAAACTATTTCCACATTATTCTTACAGTTTGCAAATAAGCAAAACCATCTTACTCCTGAGCTTCGCATGTCATCGATCTGTCCCAGTCGCACTCATACGCTCCTGATCACTAAGACCAATATCTCCTTCCTATTCTGATATTTACTTTTGTTATAACACAAGATATTATGCAGCATATAAATCAGTCTTTTTTCCTCTATTTTGTTTCAGTCATCTGAATATCTACATATTTATGCAACATGAGTCTTGTGATGGCATTTATTACAGGTTGTGTTTCGCTATATAACAATCAGCTTCTCAGTCAACTGTGCAATATGAGCTTTTCTTTTCCTGAAAGGAAACCATTTGCCCTACAACTTTGATATAGTGGGCAATTTAGTAGTAGTAAATTCAGCCAGCTATTGCAGTTCAATTTAATCCTTCACAGCATTTTCCCTGATAGTGCAATCTGTAAATCCTTATATATATACATAAGACAACAGCTCTTGTGTATAATGTCATTGTGTATGCTGCATGCTATTCATACCATTAATGCTGAGTCCGTCATCCCAGACACTGCAATATTCTATCAGTCTGTGTGACTTTGCTACTTTACCAAGTACTCTTGTATCTTTTATTTCTTTTGTGAAATTAAACTCATTCAGTAATCAGCAGTGTTTCAAGACTATTTAAATTAAATAATTCTGATATCTTTGTCACAGTGAATCTGATTGATACCACAGTACATCTCCACTCTCTCAGAATATGTTGATCAGTCTTCTACCATATTATTGAAACTACTCAGACAGACAACATTTCATGACTGAGTTGTTTATTACACTCAAACACCATTTAGCTTTTTGCAGAATACAGAAGGCCTTGGCAGAAATTATTTTACATTCAGAACTATTATTTGCACAGACTATTGCTTAAATGACCAAATGGAAACATGTTACTTTAAAGTCCATTTATTTAAATTGCTTCTTCAATCACTTGTGAAATACTTTAATATGAAAATCCATTTGGAATTGCTAACATTATTTACTTAATGAAGTGCATGATTTGCACATTATCAAGCTTTTGACATATCTGACAAATTGCCTCTTGTTGGGAAAAGTGTAGGCCTTAATCCTTTATACAACTCTTTAACATGTACAACTTGCATAACAAATGCCATTTTATATCGTAGTCTGTTAATGTTGAAAAAATGCCTAATAAACACATACATACACACACACACACACACACACACACACACACACACACACACACACACACACACACACACACACACACACACACACTCTTAAATACATATGTGTGCACACCTACCACCAATTAGTGCACTATTCAGCTAAGACTCCCCTTCTTAACCATTTGCACAGAGTGTATCAACAGCTCCTCAGTGATAATGTCTTTGCCTCCATGTTCTAAGGTTCATTTCTGACTTCTATCATTCCCTTTGTGGAGTACAGGTTCTTCCTTGTTTGCACAGATTTTTCTCCAGTATTCTCCCCATATGACTATGTCATATTATTTTTAAAGACCGATGCTTTACAGGCTGACAGGCTGTGATAAAATAAATTAGTACATATATATATAAATATATATATATATATATATATATATATATATATATATATATATATATATATAGATATGCACCATAACAAAACAGTAATGTAAAAACTGCAATTTGTATTGCGTCTTTGTAGTAATAAAGTTGGCTGGGTAAAGTTGACACAAATGTATCTTCTGAAACGGAAGGAAAAGGTTGAATGTAGTGGAGATAGACTATGCTAAGGAGTTTAAAGTCAGGGTCTATAACTAACAGTAGTGGATTAGTGTACTTATAAGGTTTTTGTAAGTTGTACAATCTGAAGAAAAAGAGTTTACCTTGCATCTTTAAAAGAGGTACTTTTGATGATGTCACCTCATGCATAGTTGTATAGAGCTGCCGTAAAGGCTGAAAGCCATCAGAGGTTTCTGATTTTAGTAAAGATACAATTCAAAATGGTTGGCACAAGTTGTGCTTTTAGTTGTCTTCAGGACAAGGTGAGGTATATGTAATGTGACTGAACCAGAATGCTGAGACTGAAGGGGGTAGTGTTTATACATAGTAGTGAATGAACTTATGGGTTTGGGAGACACATTTAGATCACATCCTTTGCAGATAGTTGTGGTTTTACAAGTTCTAAATAAAATTGAGGAAACTGTCACTGCCCACTACCTATTCCTTCAGCACAACATTTCTTAGTCATTTAGTTAACGTAATATAAATGACAACAGCACTGCCTGCATACTTTGTAAAGTCTATGCGAGGAATGCCTGTACTTATTGTCACAAAAATAAGACAGTAAGTTGACACACCTGCATGACAAATATCTTGCCTGCTGTAGCAATGTGCTGAGACAAATATACCAGCAGATGGACTAAACAGACCGGAACAGCAAGACACGAAACACGTGTAAGTGAAGCATTATAACAACCTTTCAGTCATGTTATATTATCTAAAATGACCAGTGTGTGTGTGCGTGTGTGTGTGCTTGTGTGTGTGTGTGTGTGTGTGTGTGTGTGTGTGTGTGTATGTGTGTGTGTGTGTGTGTGTGTGTGTGTGTGTGTGTGTGTGTGTGTGTGTGTGTATTTAATTTGGAAAGACGATGGTACCACATACTGTACACTTTGTGGTAACCTTTATGATTTCCCCCATTGACTGTGTATAGCACAAAGAAGGATTTTAAGTTAACACACTTGTAGTTAAAATCAGTACTGAACTCAAAGTGACTAGCAGCAATTTAAATAAACGCTGTGCAGTGTGTTGTTTAAATAGTTTTTTCCTGGTTTGCATTCGATCTGTTTATTCTTTAATGTGAGAAGTCAGTCTTGTGAGCTTTATTATCAAAAACATAATTTAAAAAGCCAATTTTGTAAAGCATTTTGAAGTTGAATTACAACATAGAATACCAGATGTCTACGACAACAGTAATGAACAGAAGGTGAATACCCACCATAAATAAACAAAAGTAGATAGAATGTCCTCAAATTACAATGAGATATTTTAATTTTATGTACAACCCACATATCAGTCCTAATCCCTTCCATTCTTACTGATGTGCAAATATCTTAGAAACATAAGGAAATAGTAGAGTGAGAGTATTTGAAGCATTTTAAGAAAAATTCTTTAAATCAGGCACACAAGAATCATGATTAAACACTGTGACCCCACAAATCACAGGGAAAGTACAGATTAATTTAATCGGTACTAGGAAGTTTAGAAAATTATGCCTTATGCTATGAAGCTACAGGATATCTAAGCTTTCTGGACAATACATTGCGGCCATTTCTGTGGTTTGTTATCAAAGGCAAATGCTCCAGTCTTTACTATGATAATTCTGATATCCAAAATAAGCTGCCACTTACCAGCAGAGGGTTTTCCCACAGCTCTGCCCCCTCTAGTATTACATGCAATTCATTTTAAAATGAAATACAGGTGATCTGGGGAAATGCTCGAAGCTGCATCAGAAAAGCATCATAATCTGTAAAGCTAAACATGAACAAAGCAAATGCATAACCTGCATGCATAAGCCTTCATTCAATGATAAAGCTGCAATTCTTAGTGAAAAGGGTATGGAGTGCTGGAGGCATAATTTCCTGGAAAAAAAGCATGGGTCATATTACACTAATTAAAAAATAATGCAAAAACACTTTGCTCACTTGTTCAGAGAAAAAGTGTCTATGTGATAGCAGTGACTCAGTTTAATGAATGAGCCTTGGCTGGTGAAGGGCAACCATAAAGGCAGAAGTGAAGCCTCAGGAATGGATGTCCTTTCCTTAGGAATACCAGTATATTTGCTAGGACTGAAGTGCTTCATAGCATAAGGCATGTACCACTTAAGATAAGTAGATGATCTATAATTGTACTGAAATAAATATGTATATTTAGTTGTATTTGGCTTTTCAGGTTTATTTCATTATTAAAGATCTGTGTGCCATTGTACATTTTTAAGCCATTATGCTGAGGCAGTTTCAGTTGTCTAAGCTAATTTACATATCTTGCCTGATGTACTGAAAAATAAGTTTTGTAAATATTATTGCACCCATATATCTGTGTTTGTTCTGTTCATCAAGTTTGAATTCCCTATGCATTTCTTGCAGGTATTTATTTATTTTTTTACCTTGAAGATTTTATTTTATTTATTTATTTGACATTTGTCAACTGGGAAAATCTGACTTTTTTTTTACATTAGCCATACCTACTGCAAAATGGTACATCCCTAACGTGTGCATGGGCCTGGTCTAATAAGGCTGTTTGACTCGTGTTCTATTTATGCATGACCCCCCAGAAGTAATATAATGCTAGGAGTTGTGGTCATTTCTATTGCTGGTAGACTGCATGGACAGCTCACCTGCCTCAGCTGTACAAATAAAAAACAAACAGTTTTGCTACTTAGAAAGATTCCTAGCCAAGCTCCCCTAAAATAATCAGCTATCTAGTTACATGAGGTTTACCATATAACGCATTATCAATATCAATAACCCAATATAACAGAATAACACATGGAATAACTATTCATAAGAACATTTTTCTACTCTTTTTGATAGGTGTGGTGGGATCTTTTACATCCAGCTGAGCTACCACCAGCTCAGGCAAATGGGGTCTCAGTTTAACATCTTATTTGAATGATGACACACTCAGGAGTGAACTTGAAGTCCCCCCCCTCCCACTTATGCTGCTGTCAGTGTCAACAGTCCATCTACCTGGTGCTGGAATAGAACCCACAGGCAAAGCCTGAGTGTGCCACCTGTAGCACCACTGACTCTACTACAGTGTCACCTGGCTACAGATACAGTTAATGCACATACTGCAATGTTGGAAGTGGCACAGAAGAAAACTACTAAGATGACAGATGGTTGAAACTATGGAATCTGGAAGATGAATGAAAGCTTTAAATGTGTATACAATGAAAAGATGAAAAGCACAGGATGATACAATCAAAATATTTACACTGAAAATTATATTTTGATGCAGAAGATGGCAGATTTAAGTCGAAAAAAGAGACACTGGAAGACCATCAATATGGTGGTACATATGGGAGTTCTAGAGACATTTATTCATTGTGAGAGTGGTGTCCACCCAAAAAGAGGTACTAGACATACTCAAAACATGAATGTTAACAACAAAACAGATGTGATGAAAGCTGGGGAGAGGGGGTTAAGCTAAGCCTAATTAAGAAAGGAAGACTTGAGTGAGACAGACGCTTTCCTCTGGCTGGCTACACATGTAGGTAATGTTTAATGATTGCGTTTACAGTCAAAATGCTACATGTGTATGTCTGTATCTAGCAATGTATGAGTCCAGTCCTATAATAGATTACATAAACTGCAATGTGTTTCCTATCCATCTCCTCCTAGAAGAACAATCGTTTAGTACACAGCAAAGGAAAGTCAAAGAAGTAGTAAATTAAATTAAAGTATCATAACACTGTTTCAGACAGACATTCACTAAATGGCAGCTTTGCAATGTACTCAATGGAGCACATTTCTGCAAAGTCATTTACAGCTACAACTGCATTCCAGCTATCTGCAGGAAAACTTCCATGAAGCTCAAGTCTCAATCAACCTCTGCTCTAGATACTTAACCTGGGCAAAACTACCTCTCTTAAAGTACCGTTGTGTTACGTTACTTATATGGGCCTCACTTGTTATTAATATGTCATTATATGGATTTCTGCAGATCCAGGGACTTTTCTTGACATCTTTGCATGGCACTTCATTACTAATAATAATAATAATAATAATAATAAAAATAATAATAATAATAACAACAACAACAATAATAATAATAATAATAATAATAATAATAACAATAATAATAATAATAATAATAATAATAATAATAATAATAATAATAATAATAATAATAATAATAACAATAATAATAATAATAATAACCATGTTATTTTTTTCAATCAGATAAAATTAATTGTTGTATCTTTAGACCAAAATCACATTTCAGCAAATGAGAAATATACTGTAAAAGTCTGGAAACAAATATGTTTGAAAAAAAAAAAAACAACAGGGAAAAATGTATTTTTGTTGCCAGATGACTTGCATACTAAACATTTCTTCAGTTTTTGTTTTGGCCTACATGTTTGCCAAATATTTCCCTTCACCAAGGTTTTGATATGAAAATCAGGCAAAGTAAACAACTGATAACAAAGGTACGAGTTAAATACGTTTCATAGGAGGCTTCTGTTTTAAAACTGGGGTCCCTCACAAGTAAAGTATTTATCATTACCATATAGCCATCAAATTTGTTTCTGGCAAAGATTTTGGATGCCATCTGCTACTCCTGGAAAATTCTAAGGTATATTTTTTATGTGTATGAGAAAATGTTCCATACTGAAAAGAAACATTTAGTTTGAGAGGTAAATGTATTTAACATTTAGGTGCACTTTATTATTAAATGCTGTTTAATCAAGACAAAAAAGCTTTCAGACATTACAGTAATTTTAGACAATCATTTATTACTCATTTCTCCTGCCAAAATGTAATCGAAACTGACTGTATAGTGCCGTTAATTGACTGCATGTTGGGAAATACAGTTTGGAAAGATATAAAAGAAATTAGTGGAATGTGTACGAGGAACTGTAATGTATAACATGCAAGAAGGCTTAAGATGTGGATACAGTGATTAACACAAAGCACTATATTGTTTATTGGATCACATACAAAAGATATGGAGCTATGAGGAAAAGTGAAGTATCAGAATAGTGTTGCATTAGCACGGACAAGACGATTAGTGAAGGGCTTTAATGAAAAGCAGTAAACTTGTAACATTTTCATCTGTAATGATGTTAATGTCAGCAATTACCTCACACGATATAACCTTGTAATTTGTTAAGCTGTATGAGGGATTTTCTTCTGGGGCTTCCCCTGAAAATAGATTAAAATATAGTAGGACTTTACCAATAAACCAAGCGTAAATCCATAAACAAATTCTGTCTTTACAAATGATGGCTACTAAAATAATTTTTTTCTTTGCACCTGTCAGCTATCAGCTACTGTGCATTCCCAGACTTTCACTGATGCAAATGCAGGGTTATTATTCAGACTCCTAGGTCCATTACCCCAGGGGTTGTTGTGCCAGACTCTTCCCATTAGTGGACTGGTTCTTGCATGCCTGCTTTCAGACATGTCACCCCAGATACAGCTTCAAGCATGGCCTGACAATCCTGTGTATTCATGGTTGAGCTGGTAAAACCTGGTGCAGCAACATGCCACCAGTGTGAAGGGTACAGCAGCATACCTTCTACTGGGATGGGTGGGATTCAGCAGCTTACTTTCTACTGGGATGGGTGGAATTCAGCAGCGTACCTTCTACTGGGATGGGTGGGGTTCAGCAGCCTATTTTCTACTGGGATGGGTGGGGTTCAGCAGCGTATCTTCTACTGGGATGGGTGGGATTCAGCAGCGTACCTTCTACTGGGATGGGTGGGGTTCAGCAGCCTATCTTCTACTGGGATGGGTGAGGTTCAGCAGTGTACCTTCTACTGGCATGGGTGGGGTTCAGCAGTGTACCTTCTACTGGGATGGGTGGGGTTCAGCAGTGTACCTTCTACTGGGATGGGTGAGGTTCAGCAGCATACCTTCTAGTGGAATGGGTGGGGTTCAGAAGTGTAGCTTCTATTGGGATGGGTGGGGTTCAGCAGCATACCTTCTACTGGGATGGGTGGGGTTCAGCAGTGTACCTACTACTGGGATGGGTGGGATTCAGCAGTGGTACCTTCTACTGCGATGGGTGGGGTTCAGCAGCGTACCTTCTCCAGGTATAGGTGCAGGGACATTGACTGGTATTACCTGCATAGTCCCTCACTGCATGTGCAGTTACTTCAGTACTGCAGGTGGCAATCAATTGTGGGTCATTGCAGTAGTCAGGCTTTATCCTTCTGTGCCAAGGATGGCTACTACTACTACATTTTTTAGAAATTTTGGAAATGCATGCTTGTAGGAGTTGAAGAGCTTATAAGAAACACATTTAATTATCTGACAATAACACAAAAATGGCAGGCATGCACATTATGTCGGGTGTTTTACAAGAATAAATTAAACACAAAGTGCTATTTTGTAATAAGTAGAAACTTCAATAATCAGAGATGGCAGCATAAAGTTATAAGGTTGCTGTTCCAATGGAAATGTTAAGCACAGTGCTTCATGAGGAGAGAGAGTTTATAGCCTGGTATATCCTTTCTGAACAGTTGAAATGGGCTGAGATAAATCTTGGACTTCAAGTACGTATCAGACAAAGTGAAATGAAGATGATCTAGGGTGAAATCCATGCATAATGGGCTAGTAACTTTAACATGCAAAATGGGTCACAGCGATTCTGATTTGTAGGCATTAACAATTATTTATTTATTTATTATTATTTATTTCAGTTTGATTACCGGGGGGTCCACTGGGCATTGGTAGCCCGTTTTCAGTGGAGGCCCGGGGAGAAAAGCTCCAAAACAAGGAATTTCAGCAATTCAAATATTATGTTTACTAAAATGAAATCAATTAACATGGAAAGTTAATGGGTAGTCTGAATAACTAAAAAAAAAAAACAGGTAGTTACAACAGAAAGAAATACAACAATTTCAATTTTTAGTTTGATACGAAAGGCATCACATGAGTAATACATGTTTTACTATGTTGTTCACTAAGTGTAATATGCTGTTCACTAAGTGTAATATGCTGTTCACTAAGTGTTATATGCTGTTCACTAAGTGTAATATGCTGTTCACTAAGTGTAATATGTTGTTCACTAAGTGTAATATGTTGTTCACTAAGTGTAATATGCTGTTCACTAAGTGTTATATGCTGTTCACTAAGTGTAATATGTTGTTCACTAAGTGTAATATGCTGTTCACTAAGTGTAATATGTTGTTCACTAAGTGTAATATGCTGTTCACTAAGTGTAATATGCTGTTCACCAAGTGTAATATGCTGTTCACTAAGTGTAATATGTTGTTCACTAAGTGTAATATGCTGTTCACAAAGTGTTATATGCTGTTCACTAAGTGTAATATGCTGTTCACTAAGTGTAATATGTTGTTCACTAAGTGTAATATGTTGTTCACTAAGTGTAATATGCTGTTCACTAAGTGTAATATGTTGTTCACTAAGTGTAATACTTTAGAAAGGAATAAGAAGCAGAGTAGGAGGAGGTTAGTCTGGGGCGAATGGAGTAGAAAGCTTAGGGTTTATAGGCAGAAGAGTGCAGTTGCAAATTCTGTTTTGAAAAAGGTATGAATGAAGCTGGTTTTTGAAGTTATTTATGTTGGTACATTTCCTAAGTGACAAAGGCAGGGCATTCCATTTTTTAGCAAGGGTAAAGGATAAGAGAAGCTGGCCAGCAGGGCGCTGGGGTTTATTAACAGTGATTAGGTTTTGTTGAGAAGATCTAAGTGGTCTAGTGGGGGTATAGGGGAGTAGAATGTAAGAAAGAGCAGGGCAGTTAGAGGGGTTTTGAAACAGCTTGAAGGCCGTGGTGAGTTGGAGAAGGTTAAGTCGATTGGGAAGTTCAAGCCAGTTAAGGGAGTGAAGGGAAGAGCAGTGATGTGAAGAAGATTTGGCGTTACTTGCAAATCTAGTGACTTTGTTATAGCATAACTCTAGTTTGGTAGTAAGAGAGAATGAGAGATTAGTGATCAGGGGGGCACGGTATAGGAGGGATGGAAGGAGTAAGGTGGAAGCAAGGGTTAGTCTAGAATGAGGAGAGAGGAAGTGATTGTTTCTATACAGTAGACCCAGTTTTATATGTGTTTTTTTGATGTTTAGTAGGATGTGGGAATTAAATTTTAGTTGATCGTCGATTGTGACACCAAGAAGTTTGGTGGAGGGTACGATCTCGATGGAGGAGTTGTTGAGGCTGGAAATTTGAAATGAGTTTTTGTCAAGGGAGGAGGATTTAGATGGAGAGAAAAGGAGTATTTTAGTTTTGTTGGCGTTTAGGGAGAGGTGATTTTGTAACATCCAGTTTTCGGTGGTAGAGAAGGCACTTTGAGTTAGGGCTTGGAGGTCTGTTAGGTTGGGGGCAGAGCATATCAAAGTAGAGTCGTCAGCATATTGTACAATTTTTGTGTTAGGGATGGCTTTGTAGAAATCATTTATGAAGATATTGAATAGTAATGGGCCAAGTATGGAACTCTGAGGAACTCCTGTAGGGGTCGGAAGAAAAGTAGAGGTGGCTTGGCCCCATTTTACAGCTTGGGATCTGTTAGAAAGGCAGCTGGAGAACCAGGAAAGGGATTCAGGGCAAAGGTTGAGGTTAGATAGGTGATTTAGAAGGTGGGTGTGAGAGATGGTATCAAAAGCTTTAGATAAGTCTAGTAGGACAGTGGCTACTAAATTCACGGGCAGAGTTGACTGAGTATTGAAAGGAGAGGAGGGCAGTATTTTTGCTATGACCTGGGCGGAAACTGTGTTGGGTAGGAGAGAGAAGGTGGTGCTTAGTAAGGAATGGCAGGAGTTGTAGGTGGATACATTTTTTCTAGAATTTTGGATATAGGGGAGAGAATGGCTATAGGGTGGACATTTGAGACAGAACAGTTTTTGCCACCTTTGTGGAGGGGTAGGATGTAAGCGCTACGCCATAGAATGTAGGATTCAAGTAATGATCTATTAATTAGGATGCTGATAGGAAGAGCAATAGAGTCAGAAGCAATTTTTAGGAAGGCAGATGGGATGTTATCGGGGGCATTGGAGCAAGGTTTTAGTTTTTGAAGGAGTTTCTTTATTTGGTCGGTAGATACTGGTTGCAGTTTTAAAGAGGGGGGTAAGAACAGTTTAAGGAAGACTGAGTAGTGGCAGGGGAGAGGTGATTGTTGGGAAATGTTTTAGTTAGCTCAGCAATGGTAGAGGTGAAGAAGGAATTAAATAGAGAAGCAATTTCGGGGTCGGTTTTGCTGGTGTCTGAACAGGGGTTATTTTTAGTACCTGGTCTGAGGAGTGAATTGATGGAATTCCAGAACTGCTTTGGGTTTCTAGCATGGTTTTCTTGAAGTTGGATGTAGTAAGACTTCTTGTCTTTAATGATTTGTTTTTTGGTTAGGTTTCTTAACTGCTTATATTTAAGGAGTATTTCAGGTTGTTTGTGTTTATGGTAAGTTTTCCAGGTTTTGTCTCTTTGGAGCATTAACTTTTTTGTATTTTTGGTGAGCCAAGGGGATGTTTTAGCTTTAACTCTTATAAGTCTAGTTGGGGTTTGGGAGTTAAGGACTGCTAAGAATGTTGAATTAAAGTAGTGGACGGCTTCATCTAGTGGTAATAGTTTTAGAGGTTTCCAGTTGGAGAGTTTAAGTGAGTCAGAGAAGGAAGTAGGGTTAAAGTTAGAGAGGGTCCGAGTATGAGTGTAGTGGTGGGAGTGGGGAGGGGAGGAGGTAGCTCGTACAGCATAGGCAGGGAGGTGGTCTCCTAAAGGGTCTGGAGAAGTGTCAGATTTTATAACTTTATTTGGATGAGATACAAGAATCCAATCAAGTATGGAGCCAGGAGGATTTGCTTTGTTTGGTCTGGTTATGGAGTTAATGAGTTGGGAGAAATTAAATAGGTTAATGGTTATTGAGGGATTTTGGTTAGAGATTTTGCCCCAATCAATATTTACATCACCCAAAATGAAGGTTTCTAGATTAATATTAGAAGAAGTCCAGGAGAGGATGTCTTCTAGAGTATTAGTATTGTTGCCTGGAGGGATGTAGAGACAGATGATGCAGATACTTTTATGGCTGTTCATATTTAGAAGGCCGATAACCAGCTCAGTGTTATTAAATGATGGAATAGGGTTTGGGTAGGGAGTAATGGACAAGAGGTTGGAGTAGATTAGAGCAACACCACCACCTCTTTTATTAGGTCGATCGGACCATAGAGAATGGAATCCTGGGGGTAGGAATTCAGAGTCATTAATATGAGGCTTTAGCCAGGTTTCAGTTATAGCTGCTATATCAGGGGTGTTATGGTTGAGCCAGGCATGGAAGAGGGATAGTTTATTTTTTATGCTTTGGGCAATATAGATGAAATGATGAAATGCATAGCCAATCACATTCTATGCAGGCCACAGAGCAAACTTCTAAAAATAAGTGATTTGTTTTGTTTAATGAGATATACTAGATGTTAAAATAAAAAAAAAAAAAAAAAAAAAAAACAAGTCCTTGGCAAATTTAATGTGCTTTTATTTTACAAAATTATATATTTTTCAAATAGATTATTTTTCTCAGAATCAATGGTTGACTAAATATGTGGTTTACTCAAGCATGTGATTTAGAATTTTGTTTTTGCAGTTCTCAAAATATATGGGCTAGATCCCAAAAGAGATTCTCTCAGTGTGAGTCTGATCTGATTTTGCTCTCAGTGTAAGTGACTAATTTCAGTGTAAGGCCTGTCTATAAACAAGCTTAGGTCAGGGTCAGATTCTAAAAGACTGCTCTCAGCCTGCCCTCAGTGTAAGTGGTCACTTACACTGAGAGCAAGCCTTTTGGAATTGGGCCCATACTGTCCAGAAGAAACATGAACTGTTGTGTGTGTGTGTGTGTGTGTGTGTGTGTGTGTGTGTGTGTGTGTGTGTGTGTGTGGGCTTACCTACTAACAAAATCTGTCTTTTTTTTTTGGCAAATGTGTTGTTCGATGAGTTTAATTCACTCTTTTTACAGCCAGCGAGTCATGCACCACATTCAAATATAAACTATAAACTATTTATTGCACAAGAATAATTATCCTATTAGAAATTGGGCAAGCTGTTAGGAAGGAGATAATAAACTGAGACATTACTCTCAAAGCGAACACAAAAATCTTACTGGTAGCATGTTCAACATCAGCACGTTGTGCTCATGTAGCGTGAATCCTGTCCGATTTTTACTCAACAGGAAGCAGAATAATGTAAAGAATGCAATTGTGTTAAAACAAAGGTTACCTTGTGACTGGCCTTTTAAATTAACCCCCACCCCCTTGGCATTATAAATACTCAGGCTGAAGAAATTATGTGAGAGACTCAAAGCTCTGACTGGTTTAAATAAGGATTTGCTTTGACTTACTTTAAATGAAGAAGCTCTTGTTGTTTAGTTAGTAAATACAATATTTTGTTTATTATTTGAGGTACTTAAGAATTTACTGGTGATAGCTTTATTTTTATTGTCATTAAATCTGCGGATGTAAGTTTTTAACCCGATCGCTGGTCATTCCAAGTACAGATGAAGAAGAATTAGAATTAATGATAAACCAAAGTATAACATTAGCAAAGCAGAAATGAGTAGCTGCATATGTATAGAAGAGCTGAGACAGCTGGTCTGTATGGCTGCTCTGTAAGGGTAAGGTTCTGCAGTACAATGTAACCTTATGACTTTGGGAATTTGGGAGATGCTCATACAGATGGATGGCATTGGGATGCGTTAGAGTGATGAGAAGGTTGGGGAAATAATGACTACTATGCATTACAAGATTGTCATACGACTGTGTTAGCATTTAGGCTGTACAGGTACTATGAGGTGAAACAGAAGAGAAGAGAATGGCATTTGGCAAAGGTAGAGCCACAGTCAGGTTTAGTGCTGAATCAAAACGTGACATGTCTCTGTATTTGTAGAATAGATGGGAAATGACTGACGGCCAGGATGTGAAAGGTTTAGCAGGAAGATGGTGCTATTTCATGAGACCTGATTGTATCTTTTAAATGAAAAACTTTGAAGGTGTGTCAGATTAAAACACAGAAACTCTGGTTTACTTTCTTTACTCCTATGACTGCGAGACTTTGTTTTGCAAGTGGTTGATAATATTTATACCAAAGATGAATACTCAAACGATGTCATCAAACTGTCCTTAATGAAGAAACAAAGGTAGTGTAATAAAGCAGCAGTGATGTTTCGAATATACTGGCTTTCATATTAAACCTTCTGGCCAAGTTCTGTATGTGGGTTATAAAAACTTTAAGGTATTTAAAGTGAAGTCAGAGTACTTTGAGTATGAATGTGGCTTATTGTAGAGCCTAAAATTATTGTTATTAGACTGCTTTAAACATGGGAAAGATGTATTATCAGTCAAAAGGATGGTAATATCATTATGCTAGCTGCCGGCATAAAATGTAAATGATGTGTATATTGTACCTAGTCAGCTACTGTAGCTGGATAAGTTACTGAGCATGTGCAAGATCAGTGCCATTTTGTATAGTCATTCAGTATGAGTGCTAGCTTGAATGGAGATGCATATGTGAGTGTGTTAGAACTAATGAGTCAGTCAGTAAGCATGTGAAGTTCAATGTGTATTTTTCAGTTATAGCTCCTGATATGTTTATGTACAATAAATAACTTGAACCCATCCCTTGCCTCAGTGTCTCATTTAAATACACAAGACATGCAACATGGTGTCAGAACGGGATCCGCACTTGAAGCAGATCACAAACAATGAGGCACGCAGTTAGAAGTGGAGTAATATACAATACAAAACTCACAAACAGGTCAGCGGTTTTTTGAAGGTACTTAAATTTGTTTTAAATGGTTTTCAGTCACCAAACATGTGGCCTAGCATTCAAAGTGTTCAAAATAATTACCGAGTTATTCAAAATGTTTGAAATAGTGACATAATGATTAAAGTGTTTGAAATAATCTCAGAAGTGTTTAAAATGTCTGAAAAGGCAATAACGTCAGAATTCTTTCACAATGTATGACTTTTTCACAGTAACTAATATTTTTCGAAGTGTGCGAAGTGTCCAGAGTGTTTGAAGTATTTGCAGTGTTAAAATTAAGCATTTTTGGAGAGATTGTTGAGTATAATTACAAGTACCAGGTCTATATTTACAATTAAAATAACTTTGTTATGGCAGAAGGATTTTGCAGACCTGAACTGCTGGCATTTGATAATAATATTGCTGAGAATTGATGAGTGTTTGAGCAAGAGTATGATATTTTCATACAGACTGCATTTTCTGATAAAGACACATGTACAAGAGCATTTATACTTCTCAATTTAGCTGGCTCAGAGGCCAATGAGTGAGAATGTTCATTTGTGTATGCACCTACTGTGTATGCAGGGGAGGGGGAGAACTGCCATATTGTGATACAGGCTGAAACAGGGGAAAACTCTAAGTGCTTAAAATGTAAATTTAGAGAAACGTGTAATCCTCAAATGAATATTACAATGGAAAGGCACAAATTTTACAGAAGAAATCAAAATGCTGGTGAAACTGTTGCAGCATACATTACCAACTTAAGAAATAAAGCAAAAACATGCAGATTTGGTGATCTAAGAGATGAGCTAATAAAAGACTGTCTTGTATGTGGTGTTGATGCAGAGAGAAAGATTTTGTTTTGAGATAGTGAATTAACATTGAGCAAAGTGACTGAGAATCGTCTAATACATGAGATTACAGAAAAGCATAGTATACTCATGAATGAGAAAAGCATGTTTACAGTGTCTGCTAGTGTGAATGTTAATAGTGTGCAACAGAAAATTAAGATGAAAAAGAAATATAAACCAAAGGGCAATGCCACACCTAACATAATTGTTAACTGTCGGAATTGTGGAGGCAGTCATGAACCTAAATGGGAACAGTGTTAAGCTTTTGGTCAGCAATGTCACAAATGCAAAAAGTGGAATCATTTCAAAAGGCTTTGCAAGTGCAAAGTGTTGCAGACGTATGTTACAAGAGAGTACCCAAAGAAGCAAGTAGACCAGATAGAGAATGTAGCAAACTCCAAGAGCTGTGAGCAAACTTTCTATGTTGATGGTGTCTCTGTAATTGAGGAAACAGTTAATACAGTAGACTATTAGTTGTCAGCAAAGAGTGAAATATTTTGTACTGTATGAATTAATGGGAAACCTGTAGAACTTAAAGTAGACACTGGATCTAGGTGCAATGTTATATCAGCGCAAATGTTTGCTAAAGAAAACGTTGGTGAGAAACTTGTTTCAGCAAAGTCTGTAAAACTAGTGGTAGAAGGAAATTACGGTGGTGAAGAGATTCAGACTGATGGCTCAGTAGTTCTTTCATGCCACTCTGCTGGAAACAGCTATGGCTTGCAGTTTTACATAGTCAAAAGACACTTGCAGTCACTGTTAGGCTTCAAAGACAGTCAGAGAATGGGACTGATGTAATTTCAGAAAGACGTCCACCATATGAGTCAGAATAACAACAATAGTTTTACACAGAATATTTTTAGTGAATGTGCTGATATTTTCAAAGACAAGCTTGGTAAACTTTGTCAAATATTATATGAAGTTAAACCATGAAGTAAGTCCAGTTGTCAGACCAGCACAAAGATTCCAGGAGCAATGCAGAGAAAAGTAAAAGCAGAACTAGACAAAATCGTGAAGTTAGGTGTCCTTACTCCAGTAGAAGAACCAACTGAATGGGTATCCTCCATGGTCCCAGCTCATAAGAAAAGCTCAGATGATATTCAAATATGTATAGCTTTAAGAGATGTAAACAAAGTACTTAAGTGTCCTCATCATCCGATGCGTACAGTAGAAGAGGTAGCTGCTCTCATGCCAAATTCCACTGTTTTCTCAGTCTTAGATGCAAAAAGCTCTTTTTGGCACATTTCGTTGGATCGGAAATCTTCATTGTTAACTGCATTCAGTACACCATTTGGTAGATACAGATTTTTGAGAATGCCATTTGGAATCAATTCTGCCAGTGAAGTCTTTCAACATGCCATGGAACAATTTTTTTTCTGGCTATCCATGTGCTGTTATAGTAGACAACATTATTGTTGAAGGCAGTGGTGAAGACAAACATGATAGAAACCTCAAGAAAGTTGTAGACCATTGTAGACCATGCAAGTGAAGTAAATCTTAAACTGAATCTTCAGCAATGTAAATTCAAACTGAAAGAAGTTACTTGTGGGGACATTTGTTTACAAGTTCTGGCTTATAATCAGATCTGTCTAAGCAAGCAACAATTCTTGAAATGCCAGTTCCAGAGAATGTCACATCTTTACAGTGTTTTCTAGGTATAGTCAACTGTTTAGGAAAGTTCATCCCAGGCTTGAGTGAGCTTTCTGCCCCATGGAATAACACCAAAGAGCACTTTATATTCTGAAGTAGAAAATTACCAGTCCACCCACATTGAGATACTATGATGTTCACAAACCTGTAACTATTTCTTGTGATGCTTCAAAGTATGGCCTTGATGTAGCATGTCTTCAAAAAGGCATTCCAGGAGCCTGTGCATCAAGGACTTTAACTCAAACAGAACTATTGGCAGTAGTGTTTGTATATTCAAAATTCAATGATTATATTTATGGCAAACCTTTGCAAAGAGACTGATCACCGACCACTAGTGACAATTTTGAAAAAGTCAGTGCATACAGGCCCAGCATGATTGCAATTCATGAAGTTAAATTTGCAAATGTACAATTTCAATATTGTTTACAAAAAGGGGCAAATACCTGTACCTTGCTGATGCTTTGCCAAGTGCACCCAGACAAATGACAGAGCAGCATAAAAATGAAACGGCAGACTTTAAAGTCATGGAAGTCAGACATTTTTTGTCATCGAACCTTAATGGACTAAGAAATTACACAGCTTCAGACCCAGTTCTCCAGAAGCTGCAAAACATTATCAGTCAAGGATGGCCAACACGACAAACTAGTTTACCACTTAACATTCAGCAGGATTTTCCTTACAGTGATGAGTTCATGATGGAAGATGGAACCATCGTGAAAGGTCCAAAAGTGGTAATTTCTAAACCATTACAACAGGAATATATCAAAATTTTGCATCGTGGTCACCTGGGTACTGATTCAACCAAAAGAAGGGCAAGAGGCATTGTATTTTGACCTTCTGTGTCAAAAATATAGAGAAGGAAACTCTAGCATGTTCAATTTGCAAAAGCACCAAACCACATCAACAAAAAGAACCACTTTAGCTACACCAGATTCTTGAAATTACCATAGTCGATGGTTGCTACAGATTTTTTTGAATGGAATGGACAGCATTACTGAGTGTTGGTAGACTCTTATTCAAATTGGTTTGAAATTGACCTACTTCCTAACCTGATGACCAGCACTGTCATTACAAAATTGAAGAGACAATTTTCTGTCCATGGTAGTCCGCACAAAGTCATGTCTGACAATGGTGCACAGTTTATAAGTCAGCAGTTTAAGAAATTTGCTGAATCCTGGGACTTTGTTCATGTTCCCAGTAGTCTGAGTATCCACAATCCAATGGGTTAGCTGAACGTGCATTCAGAGTGCAAAATGTTTGTTGGAGAAATCCCAGAGAGATGGTACAGATGTTTTCCATAATGTATTCAATCTCACAAACATTCCTTAAGACAACTTGCTTGGTTCACCTGCTCAGAGATTAATGTCCAGACAGACTAGAATGACTCTTCCAATCAGTAAACAATTGTTAGTAGCAAATGCAAAGAACAATAGAGTGGTCAAGGCTCAACTTTTGAGAGAACATCATTCACAAAAGTTGTACTACAATAAGACCAGTAAATCCCTCCTTAGACCATTACTACAAGGAGAAGTTGTGAGAATGCAAACATCTAAAGGATATGACCAAATGGGAATTATGAAGAACATTTGTGAAGAAACGAGATCTTTCTTCAAATAATTTTGATGTAATCCCTGATGTTCCAAGTTTTGAAAGACTCCCCGGATACTGTCCCTGTTGTTAAACATAGTCAGAATTAATATATTAGTAGATCAGGTAGAATTTCCAGAATTAATCTAAAATACACAGTGACTTGGACTTGAACCCAGTTTTGTTTATTGAAATTTTGATATATTCTCTAGTTCTTAAAATTACTTTTTTCTCATATTTTGCATATTGAGCAAAATTAAAGACAGAGGATGTAGATCAGTGTGTACATTGTAGTAGTCAGCCACTGTAGCTAGACAGCACATGTATATAAGTTACTGAGCATGTGCCAGATCAGCGCCACTTCGTATAGTCATTCAGTGTGAGTGCTAGCTTGACTGGAGATGCATACGTGAGTGTGTTAGAAGTAATGAGTCAGTCAGTAAGCATATGACATTTGAAGTATTTGTTCCAGTTACAGTTCATGATGTGTTTATGTACAATAAAGGACTTGAACCCATCTAAATACATGAGACATGCGACACACTGCACATTTTGAACAAGAGGCAGGCATGATAATAGGAGGTACTACCAGACATGCCAGGAGAAGTTGGGTAGTGGATGTATAACTTTTGCCAGCAAGGCTAGCTGTAATTTTGTAAATAATTATATGTCATTTGTATATCAAACTGATTTATAAAGATGCTTTTGCTGAAAATGTATTTGTGAGGTTTGCTTGTGTTAAAATGTATCAACAGTGCACTCTGTTGGAATGAAAAATAATCTACATGTATTATTGTAACTGAATTAAATGTATATGTTTTAATAGAGGATACTAGGACAGCAGAGGTTAACCAGCTAGTTTACTTTAAAAAATAAGGGAAATGTAAATGAGCTGTTAAGCCATTAAAAGAGTACCCCACAGTGCTGAATAGGACTCATACCCCTCAACTGTACAGACGTTTGCCTCGTATTTTTGGTCCATTTTTCACAAAATTGTGTTTTTCTGGGAAATTAGCGGCAAATAATTAAAGATTAAAGTTAGAAAATAATAAAAGACATTTGAGTTTCAGACTTCATACCCATCAGAAAATTCAAGTTAATGCAAAGCCTGTTATATCAACTTTCCAAGTCTGTAAGAACAATATTTAAAATATGTTCCTATTTTTGGGCCTTTGTCTCACTTTTATTTATGGCTTTGTCCAGATTTCTTGCTCTAAGAAGTTGAGAGGTATGATAGGACTGGAGACAGTGGGTCTGGAAGAAGCCTTTGTTCATTAGTTCAGTAAAAAGAAGGGAAGCTCCAAGCAATGCCATAAATATCTAGATGTGCATTGTAGCCATCTATGCTAAATTCCTGTCTCAGCTTCAAAGGTGGATACTGTAAAAACCTAGAGTCAGGTGACAAGATGAGGTCATTCTGCAAGCCATCTTGGATATTATATTTTACAAGGAGTACTCTTGAGTATTGAGTATTCTGTTTTGGGGAACCTGACTAGAAAGACTGCTCACATATATATATATATATATATATATATATATATATATATATATATATATTTTTTTTTTGTGCCTTGCTCTATCAAGTAAGTTATTAGGGAATAGTAATTCTCCTAGATTCAGTCAGGAATACAGTGAAGCTTACTTTAGAGATTGTTTTTCTTTATTTGTATGAGTCTGTTCATCAATATTATTTTCAACATTTCCTGTAATTTGAGCTCTGTGGTTTTCTGTAAATATATATTTAGTATTTTCTTGTTCTTTTATTATTTATTATTAAATATATTTAAACTTTTCATTGTGGCTGGTCCTTCTTAGAAAATATTTAAGCTTTGAGAGTTCTTGCACATATTTAGTTGGTAATAACTCTGGCCACTCCTGAAAGCTTTGCCGTTTGGTCAACATTACCATTTGTATTAATATTAACTTCATACCTTATGGGCAAGTTGGTTGAGCGGGAAATCTGTGCCAGCCTTTCCCAGGTGTGTGTGTGTGTGTGTGTGTGTGTGTGTGGACACCTAGACCCTGGACTGAGTGTGTGCCCAGTGTGTTCTTAAAGGAAATTGTGCTTGATGCAGAAAAGTCTGCCTCTGGAAATACTGCATGTATCTAGTTGTATTCTAAGTGCACACCCCTCTCCAGTGTCAGTGGTGAGGATTCAGGCTCCTTGATTATTGGCCCAGCATGGGGATGTTGTAGCGGGTAATCCAGATTCTCTGAATAAGTGATGGTTTGATTGCTGAATATTTATTTATTATTTATTTATTTGACAATTGTTAACTGGGATAGTCCATCTGAGCAAAAGCCCTTTTTCAGTGGAGGCCCAGTGAGATAAGCTCGACAAACTTGAAGATGAATGTTACTTATTTGGTTCACAGTACAGAAATTCTACAAGTGAACAAGAATGATGAGAATCAAAGTTAAGGTGGTACATCTCGGAGAGTTAGGCACCTGTTGCACCTAACATGAAATTTATAGCATAAAAAACAAAATGCTATCTTTCTGGACTATCCCCATGTTGAAGAAGGAAGTTTAAAGTCAAGAACGGGATCATTAACAGTACCAGTGAATTTTGTTAGTATGATGTGAACAGTGCTATCCATTTGGCTATGATGGCCAATAATCTTTCTGGTCTGGTTTCACAGAATTTTCATTGCATTTTAGGATACCATAAGAATGAAGCTAATATTTTTCATATTTATATATAGATATATATATATATATATATATATACATATATGTGTGTGTGTGTGTATGTGTGTGTGTGTGTATATATATATATATATATATATATATATATATATATATATATATGTGTGTGTGTGTGTGTATATATATATATATGTGTGTGTGTGTGTGTGTGTGTGTGTGTGTGTGTGTGTGTGTGTGTATATATATATATATGTATATATATATATATATATGTGTGTGTGTGTGTGTGTGTGTGTGTGTGTGTATATATATATATATATATATATATATATATATATATATATGTGTGTGTGTGTGTGTGTGTGTGTGTATATATATATATATATATATATATATATATATATATATATATATATATATATATATGTGTGTGTGTGTGTGTGTGTATATATATATATATATATATATATATATATGTGTGTGTGTGTGTGTGTGTGTGTGTGTGTGTGTGTGTGTGTGTGTGTATGTATATATATATATATATATATATATATATATATATATATATATATAAATATATATCTATGGGTATACTTCACAAACCTGAATTCTCACATAACCAACCAAAGACCGAGACTACAAAACTGAAACTTCACATGACCAAACACCCTGAATACTGACATTTCAAATCAGGTAAGTAACTGCTTGGCTAACCTGGAAAAGAAATTAAAACCGAAGCAAAAAAAAAAAAAAAAACACCCTTGGGGGGTGAAAACAAGACAAGAATAGGTGATCTCGGAGTGAAAATATTTAAGAGTGAGAATATTTAAGTAGCGGGGGGTGTGGGCGGTGCAGGGAGGCTTGCCCCCCTGCCCAACACTGTTTTTAGTAGTTTTCACTACTATTTCAGGTTGTCACCGTTTCAAACTGTCGACCATATGGTGTCAGCCATATGGATGTCAGCATTTTGAAACGTCTACAATCTGAAGTAGACCTATATATATATATATATATATATATATATATATATATATATATATATATGTATACTTGTATAATTGAAGTACAGTGTATTAGATTCAAAGTATTTTATTTTTTTAAGAAATGTTTTATTAATTTAACATATTTGCAATATATGTGCAGAAAGGAAGAAATTCAATGTCATATAATGTTATACAATGTTAGGAATGCATTGAATCATCAAGGCAATCTTATACGATTCACACATTAAGAGTCTTGATATTTAAATAGCAACATTTCAAGGCTAATCCAACCACTAAAAGTCTTAGTATGATTTATAGATCATATTCTGATCACTTCTTTTTCAGTTTTACATAGTATTGCTGTTAAATTTAAAACTTCTTTGAACACTGAGCTCAATTCCAGTTTTTGTAATAACTTTTCTAGTAACTGCCAAAAAACTCCAAATATATTTTGTTGTTTGGCTTTTACAGATACAGGAAGTGGAATATTCATTATTACACAATGATTCCCTATTACTATTGGAAAACGTGCACACTGATTGGCCCAGCCCAACCAGCATGCCCATTGTAAATCCTATAATATACCAATGGAAAAATTTCCTATCGCCCGGACTTTTTTCCGTTGGTATAAAGTGCCCCAAAACCTTTTTTTTTTTTTTTTTTTTTTACAATTAAAAATAAAAAGAGAAAACGGCACAATGGAGACTTTCTTTTCTCCGTTGCTTCCGTTTCAAAGCATTTATGTACTGGTATGCATGAGAATGCAAGTCCCATACGCATGTGCAGTACATCAAGATGAACAAGCAGTATACCACAACTGGCGGAAGAACAGTAATCCACCGTTATACAAAGACATTGTTTAAGAAAAGTAAGATTTTTTCTTAAATAATGTCATTGTTTAATAGCAATAACTGACTCTATGGTTGTGGTATATTGAATATTTACCCATGGTTGCCTTTGTTGAATCACTCGGGCTTCGCCTTCATGATTAAACCACACCAGCCGTGGGTAAATCTTCAATATATACCACACCACGTCATCGGTTATTGCTTTAGTAATACTGATCTAGTTAAAGAACAATAAGCAGGCCATTACCCATTCTTTTTTCACAATCCATAAACATGAATGTTAAATCAGCTTTTACATCTTCACTACATCTCCAACAAACTGAAGAAGTCATTTTACTAAACGTAAAGATTTTATAGGGAGTAATCAACATTCTATGTATATATTTCCACATAATAACTTTCCAGTATAAACTTGAAGACATTTGGCTACCTGGGTTAAGTAAAAAAGCTTTATTCTTACTATCTATTGAGTCACTCAATCCACTACTATCTAAAAAGTTCCAAAATTTTGCATTAAAATTATTATTATTATTTATAAACTTACCTAACTTGGACAAGTTTTCTTTGTAGGTTTCCTATGATGATAGCATTCACATATTCATAGCATTCACATATATATATAATGGGGGAATAGTGTTCTGTTCCTCTTCACTCATATTATCTACCAATACATGTAATTTTTTACTGATGGACAATATTAACTGGTTAACGGATTCAACCAACTTATAATTTTTCATTAAATATTCTGGTGACTTAGATTTTTCATTTTTTCAAAGCAATAAGACTATAATACTAATCCATTCCTTTTTAGTAAATTTATTTTAACTTTGTTCTGAGTTTCCTTTAATTTAACATTTCCATTTTGATATTAATGGAGTTTTAAAAACATATTTCTTAACTATTGTAAAAAATGATTTCATATATGCAGAGTCTAAAGACTGAAATGAATTTCCTACAAATGTAAATTTTATTAACCAGATGAAATGATTGTTACATATTTTTAATTTATAATATTTGAATTTAGTATAATCTGCTCCTGAATGGTTTTCCATTGGCTAGTATAAGTTGAGTCTATCTAGGGAATAATAGAGTTAAACTTTGCAGCAACAGAATAAGATTCTACATCTGGGAAGCTAGTATTACCAGACACCCATAATCTTATATGACTTCTATAAGCAATTTATTGCTTTTTAGGATACCATAAGAATGACACTAACATTTTTTTTCATTTTCTTTAAATGTTTATATATATATATATATATATATATATATATATATATATATATATATGTGTGTGTATATATATATATATATATATATATATATATATATATATATATATATATAGGTATACTTCACAAATCTGAAATCTCACATACCCAACTTTTAAATGACCGAGACTACAAAACTGAAACTTCAGATGACCAAACACCCAGAATACTGACATTTCAAATCAGGTAAGTAACTGCTTGGCTAACCTGGAAAAGAAATTAAAACCGAAGCAAAAAAAAAAACACCCTTGGGGGGACTTTATCTCCTCACTAACTAAATATACCAACTCTGAATTCGCAGTACTATGGGGCTAAGGGGCAAAAAGTCAATGTGGTGGCCAAGTGGTACCTGGAGAGACATGTCTGTGTTCCGGGCAGTAGGTCATCTGGAGTTTTGGTTTTGTCATCTCAGTCTTTTAAAAGTTGGTAAGTGGGATTTTGGGTTTCTAAAGTGGACCCATATATATATATATATATATATATATATATATATATATATATATATATATATATATATATAAAAACCAAAAAACAAGAACAGGTGCATGAACCAGTTAAATGGTGCAGAGCCAAAGTACAGCATAAACAAAACACTCCAGTACTCAGAAGTGAAATATCATTTAATCCATAAATCCATCAAAACATCTTGCAAAGATGCACCCTCCAGCCAACATGACAAAACATGGACCGGTTTCGCAATAGCATCATCAGTGTAATCAAGCATGCACTTTCTATTCATTTAAATAAACACTTCATAAAGTGGCAGACCCCTATTTCTAAAAATGCACTCAGTTCATACATACATAGTATATATGTGTTATAATAAATTCATATAAATTTATATTTAATGCCCAAGAGAGAAACTTCTATAGTAATACTCACTCATATATAAAAATGAAAAATAAAATGAGTAATGGGATGTAACAATTTAGGCTTATATAGGGCACTCCTAGGGTGTTTGCAATTAATATCACTTAAATGCACTGCAATTCTATTCTTAAATACCCTAGAAGTTTGATGAACATAAAAAGCCCCACATTGACAGATAGCCATGTAAACAACCCATTCAGTACTGCATGCAATAAGTTTGCTGATAGAAAAGATCTTAGCACTGTTAACTGATGTGAAGGATTTGGTGCATAAAACCACCTTGCAATAAACACAATTACCACACATAGCATTCCCCACTGAGGTATTCCAAACTAAACCTTGTTTGTCCACTCTCCATCTTTTAAATAATGAAAGATAGTCCCCAGTATTCTTACCCCTATCATAGCCAAATTTACATTGATTACCTACAGTAAATAGTGGTCAAAATATCATCCATATTGAGTACATGCCAATATTTAT
The DNA here is from genome assembly GCF_019279795.1 of Protopterus annectens. NCBI lineage: Eukaryota > Metazoa > Chordata > Ceratodontiformes > Protopteridae > Protopterus > Protopterus annectens. The sequence continues at coordinate 165,313,138 of NC_056748.1, forward strand.
TCAAAACATCTCTGATCTTACTCCTATAAGTTGTAATATATCTAATATTTCCAGAATCAATAGTTGCCCTACTAGTATTGGGCCCCACATATACATGAATATATATTTTTTATCTATGCTGGAGGCTGTATCGTTGCAGGATGTTTTGATGGATTTATGGATTAAATGATATTTTACTTCTGAGTGCTGGAGTGTTTTGTTCATGCTCTCTCTCTCTCTCTCTCTCTCTCTCTCTCTCTATATATATATATATATATATATATGTAATATAATCATTTTAATAAGCACTAACCTACCCTCAAAGTAAAGATCATAAGAAGTAACACTTCTTTAATTATTTTTTCAAAATTATTATTAATAATCTTACTCATATCTTGATAGATTTTTATTCCTAAATATTTGAGTTCTTTTCCTTCTCAATTATATACATATTTATTTTAAAACGTACTATCTAGTAATTGATTTAACACTAAAGATTCAGTTTTATTATTCTTAAATTTCAGCAGTGGTAGTTCCTGAAACTTTTCAATTTCCTCATGTACTTCTTCAATACAATCATTTAAATATCCTATAGCTAGTAAAATATCATCTGCAAAAAGCTATATTTTGGATTTACAATCCTTGTTAATTGAGAAACCATCATTTTTTGTATTGCTTCTTATTCTGTTAGCTAATGATTTGATAACTAATGCAAACAGTAGAAGGGAAAAGGGACATCCTTGCTTTGTTCCTCTGTTTAAAATTAATCCTTGAGAAATGCAAGCTCCAATTTTAACATATGGTTTTGAGTCTTTATACAGTTTTTTTTAATATTTCAATAAATTGTTGTGGAAATGCAAATGCTTCTAAAGTTTTAAAGAAGTAGTTCCAATGGTCTGAATCAAATGTTCTCTTGATATCTAAGCTAATTAGGGCCAATTTCTTATTCATTCCTTTTGCTAACTCTAAGATAGTTACTATCCTTTTTATATGTTCATACATTAATCTATTGACTGCAAATCCTGTTTGATCTTTATTAATTAATTTATCTACTATATCTCTTAATCTCATAGCGAAGGTGGAGGTTAATATTTTATAGTCTATATATATTAATGAAATAGGTCTATATGAGGAAAATAAATTTTTATCCTTTCCTTATTTAAGTATAGGTAAGATTACAGAAAATTTCCATGAGGGAGGAATTATTTTGTCACTCTGAATTATTCTGAAGATGTTACTCAGCAATTCTAAAATATTTAACAGAAGCAGACTATATAATTTCATACTTACATCATCTAACCCTGGAGCTGTATCATTTTCCTTTTTTTTAAGCTTCTTTAACTTTTATTAGGGTAATAGGCTTATTTGATAGGCATTCAAAGTTTTGATACTTTGAACATCTGTTGTAGACTCATATATACATTTACATGGATAGTATTGTTTTACCAAAAATCACTGGATCAGGGATGTGAGTGTTCAAGAGTTGTTTTTTTTTAATGTATAGGTGTCAATGGTTTGCATGTCTGATGTTTGATGTTATCATAGTCAATACTGTAACATGCTTAGTTCACTGAATGTGTTTTGTGCTTTTAAGTACAAGGTAGAATAATTTATATGTAGGAATATTTTCCTAGAAATGTGTTCAGGAACCTGAGTATATGAGCAAACTTACTGTGATATATCTATCTATACACACACATATATATATATATATATATATATATATATGTATGTATATATGGGTCTCTTTCATATAATTGCATTACCAGAATGCCAAACTTCATAACGTCTTCAGAACAACAATTTTTAGAGGAGTGTAATAATTTAATTGGAATGTTTACAAAAAGAAGATATCACCACTACTTACTTTCAAGACTTGTTTTTGGAGGTTAGTAATAAAAGAGTACAAGGTTATTTTAAACCCATCCTTAATGGCAAAGCTGGTTTAATTGCACAAGAAAATACAGTAGAAGCCACAGAAGGGTGGATGGGGGATAGATGAAACTCTAAAGGGGAATTCTGTACAAATGTTATCACTACCTTCAGTTTGGATGCAAACAGAGCCTGGGAAATATTATATAAGAATTGGGTTTTATTTGATGAGGACCAGTATATTAAAAGCAGGATGGAGAATTAATCCATGATGATTTTTGGTAGAGGAAGGAATTTCAAAATTTTGGGGGAAAATGTAAGTATTAAAAGGAAGGTATCATTAATGAAAAAATATGGGTTCTGCCCCTTTTGTAAATTGGTGAAGGTGAGGACAACTTTTGAGATCAGGTGACATCAGTATCAAATCTGAAGAACATTTAACTGTGAATCATGGAGAGTAATATATCTAATCCTTTGCCAATGTTGCTCATATTTTTACATGGGTAAAACAGATTGTTAGCTTAGGGAGTGCATTTACCAACAAGAATACAGCATTAAAAAAGGTAAAATGAATAATGCTCTCACTAAACATATAGTTGAAAATTAAGGACATATTTTTAAATACATGGCCACTGACAGTATGGAACACCATTTAAGGGGGGGTATTGTCATTATTATTAGAATGTAAGGAATTGATATGGCAATTGCAATTGAATGCAAGTGTGGCCTGGATTAAATGAATATTGTGCTATTAACTGTTTTAAAAATTAATGCATTTGCTAAATTATTTAACTTTTTATATTGTATATACTTTTGTATATATAGGATATTTGTATTAAATGTAATGTTTTAGTTGATTTATTTAAGTTTGAAAGTTGTGCCCTTAAGAAGAGAGTTGAATAGTATTACATCATTAATTTATGATCATGTGATTGAATGCAGGGGGGTTTAAATACAAGTTTAGTAACTTTTTAATTATCTGATAAAGTTCTAAGAAAAATAAATGAAAGCACTTATCTTTGAGTTTGTAGTAATAAAGAACAGTTTTAAGTTTTGTTGATAATCCTTTTTTCAGTACGGTCAGGGTATTTTGTTTAACAATGACTCCTATACAAAGGGAATACACAAATGCCCTCTATAAACACCTATACAAATTTATAGACTCAGCAGTAACTGAATGGATCAAAACAAGGTCCTCATAAAAAAACAAGCCACCCTGGTGGATATCAAACATAAACAGGTTATATAACAAGAGGAAAAAACTAATGCCTAAGAACAATAGAGAACTGACTCAGCAGAGGATGGTCACCCTCCACAGCTTCAACAAGCAAAATACATATCTTGTAAAGTCCTCTAAAGCCAATTATGAATCTAAACTAGCATCCCTAGCTAAAGATAATCACAAGGCATTATTTAGTTACATTAGAAATTTAAAAGGGATGGTCCAGCTTTGTGCCGAACTGGTAGTGGAAGATGCAACTCATACTGACCCTGAGAACATCATAAACCTGCTAGCAGACAGATTTGGCACAGACTTCACCCTTCTATCCCCACCAGACATACCCCAAAGTATACTTGTCACTAGTCCTCTACTGAGTATCTCCAAAGATCAGGTCATAACTGCACTCTTCATGGCCAAAAACACAGCCTCTGTGGGACCAGATAACATCCCAAGCTGCCTACTAAATGGTTTAAAAAGGACCTAGTGGGAACCACTTGGCACTGTCCTGAACCACAGTCTAAGTACTGGCTTTGTCCCAGCAGAGTGGAAAACAGCAAAAGTAATTCCCTTGCACAAATGGGGTCCATAAACTGACCCTGGGAACTATAGACCCATAAGCCTAACCAGCCTTATCTGCAAGGCCATGGAGAGAATCATCATGGACCTTATCAACAAAGACATAGGTGACCTTCAAACTCTTGACCTGACCCAATTTGGCTTCATTAAGGGTATGTCATGCTTATTAAACCTGGTGGACTTCTTCAAGAATGTCACCATAGCCCTGGATGAAGGCAAAACAGTACATGCAGCCTGCCTTGACTTAGCCAAGGCTTTTGACACAATTGCCCACTCAGGTATCATCAACAAATGTACCCAGCTGGAAATTAACCCATATGTCACTAGATGGGTAGCCAACTGGCACACCAACAGAATGCATACAATCAAAGTTGGGGATTCCACATCTACCAGCAGACCAGTAACCAGTGGTGTACCACAAGGATCTGTGCTGGGCCCTCTACTGTTTTGGAATCTATTTCTCAAACGTCCAGGTGAAACAGATGGCTTGTGGCTTACCAAGTTTGCAGATGACTGCAAACTGGGTGCAATCACTGAGTCCTCCAATCTTCTTCTTCTTTTGGCTTTTCCCGGTTAGGGGTCACCACAGCAGATCATCTGTCCGCTCATGATTGGCAGTGGAGGTTTATGGTGTCGAGTTGCCAGCCCAGCGTCCAACCTTCCACAGAAGGCACACACTCACACCTAGGGCCAATTTAGAGTGCCCAATCCACCTACTGCATGTCTTTGGGATGTGGGAGGAAACCGGAGCACCCGGAGGAAACCCATGCGACCACAACAAGGACATGCAGACTCCGCACAGAAAGCACCCCAGCCAAGAATTAAACCGGAGAACCTCTTGCTGTGAGGTGACAACGCTAACCGCTGCACTACCATGGCCGCCCCAATCACTGAGTCCCCCAATAATGGTGACATACTACAGAAAGGGCTTACACAGACAAATGATTGGTGCCACAGCCACTGACTTAAACTAAACGCAAACAAAAAAAATGTTGTCATCCCTTTTGGCAAAGGGGAAGTCCCTGCAAATTACAATATTAACAATATTCCCTTAGCTCAAACCCTGTGGTGAAAATTTGGGAACACAGGTTGATAGCAACCATAACTTTGATCACCATATGTCCACAGTAGTAAAGAAGGCCTTCTACTTTGCACATTTCATAAGTAAGGGCACTGCATCCAGAGCTAAGAATGTTATAACGCCCCTGTACTCATCCGTCATTAGATCACTAATGGAGTACAACTCTTCTTTCACTATGTACCTCACCAGACACCTATAGCAGCTGGAGATACCTCAGAAGTTTCTCAAAAAGAAAATTCAGGACCTTCAATACATGACCTACATGGATAGACTAAATGCCCCATCACTGTACTCGATATCCTATAGGCTGCTGAGAGGTCACTTGTACCTGCCACACAGAGCAGTCTCGGACCTGCCTAATGGAAATACTGCACATCTGCAGGTCAAACGGGACAAGATTGACTCGTCCTGGGGATCTTAACCTAGCCTGTGACACTAACAGGACATGCTGGAGAGACAGATATCTCCCAGAGATTGCCGCTCCTCTGGAACAAACTCCCCATTCACGTAACACAGAGCTCTTCAATGACTTTATTTAACCATAACTTAGACAACTGGATGGGAGACTGTCAATTTACCCCAGGGGTGTCAACTATGTCCTGGTGGATAAGGGCAGTCAGTGCTGATCATAGACTCATGCTGCAAATATAGACCATGCAAAGTGGTCAATAAGGGAACAAGGGTATAACATGGCTAGGCTTATAATGCCCTAGGGCAATAGCTTAGTAACCTCCCATGAACCTATGAACCTATGAAAATGCAGAGTTCTGGACCTATTTCTGTTAGTGTCAAGCAAAAACTCAAGTAAAGGCAGAATACAAGCAACAGAAACCCATAAGAAATGAAAGGAGCAAAACTGAAGACACGTTTTGTTCTGAAACAACCTTTACAGAGGGAAGGAAACATGAAGAAGGAAAACAAAGTAAGATAGCAGTGTTCACTTATACTAAGACAAAATGTGAGCAACCTGGAGAAATAGAGAGTACTCAAGAAGGCTGCACATCCAACGTAAATCAGAATGAGTTTTACTTAGCGATACTCTTTGTATGGGAAGATGGGAAGTCTAGAATAAGCTCCACTGCAAGTGTTTCAAGGGGAAGAAGTGATACCTCCCATGTTGAGACATGGAAATCTTTCTTTTTATTTTTTTCAATTTTAGTTACTGATTTCCTACTTTTACTAGATACTTTTCCTAATGTACTAGGTGGTTGCTATATAATATATTGTTATTATCGTGAAAACTCATGTAATGTGTCAAGGAAGTACTATATAAGTGATGTCAGAGGTACAACAGGTAGCACACTCACCTTTGGTGCTGGAAGAGTAGAAGGCTGTTGGTGTTATTCCCACTCCAGGTAACTGGATTGCTGGCATCGCAGTGCATCATGGGGGAGTGCTGCTCTCCTGAGTATGTCAGACTTTGGATGAGGTGTGAAACTCAGGTCCTATCTAGTTTAGTTAATGGTAACTTAGGTGGACGCAAAAGATCTCATGGCACTTATAGAAAGAGTAGGGGAAGTTCCCCGATTCCCTAGCCAAATCTCCCCAGTAGTAAAAATACCACCTTAGTGGGACTAACTTGGTCAAAAAGGATAGATAGACAGACAGATAGATAGATAGATAGATAGATAGATAGATAGATAGATAGATAGATAGATAGATAGATAGACAGATAGATAGATAGATAAATAAAATATAACTTTGTTCTATTAAATGTCTAATGATGTTGCCAGTTTTACTGACTGATGTCTGTTCCATTTTTTTTTGCTATTACTTGATGCCCTTTTTGTGTCCTGTCTTGACTTTGTGGCCCAGGTCAAGTCTGAAAAGTGTCCTTAGATCAGCCCATTTAACTTGCTTACAAAAGGAAAAATAAATAAAATAGCCCTGAATGAATTACACATAACCTGCATACACTTCAAAACGCTCAAGGGAAGATACTTTAAGATTAGCAAGAGACTAGAACCAAGGTTGTAAGGGGGTCATAGATAAGCTGTTCTATCACTTCTTACTCCTATTTTGAGTTAAAAGACAACCTCTTATATAAAGCAAGTAGACACAAGGAAGAATTTTTTACATCAGTTTTTACAGTTCAATCCTTATAGTGCACTAGTAATGAGGGTAGCCAGTAGTTACATCCTAGGAGATCACCAGGTGATGGACAGAGTCAAGACAAAAGTACTTTATCAGCCAGGCATAATGAAAGAGGGGCAGAGAACATTTGTGTACTTTGTATAGGTTCATAGGTTAAATTAGACTAACTGACCTTGGGAGCCATCTTAATTTTAGCCAAATTACCATTTAGAGCTTGGAATTACCTATTCTTGTCCAGAATGCCAGAAACTATACCCTTCCTGGATATCACTTCCTAAGAGTGGATACAGTGGCAACAGATCTAGGTACTAAAACAGGTGTAAATATGAACTTTGACATGGTAGTCAGTAAATCCTTCTATATAGTTCACCTTACAGGTAAGGGCATAGCATCCAGATCTAAGGATGTGACAATATCACTGCGTTCGGCCCTCATCAGACCACTAATCGAGTACAACGCAACCATTGGCATGTACCTCATCAGGCACCTGCAACAGCTGGAGTTTCTTCAGAGGTTTCGCACCAAAAAAATAGAGTATAACCAACATGTCATATGTGGACCGATTAAAAGCCCTATCACTGTATTTAGGTTCCTACCAATTACTGAGGGGTGATCTGTGCCTGACCTTCAATGCAGTCTCTGACCCAGCCCTGATAAAAATGTTGCATATTTGCAAAGCTAACTGCTAAGTACAGAGATTACCCACTCCTAGGATCTAAACCTGATCTCTGACATGACTAGATCATGCCGGAGAGACAAATATATGTCACAGAGATTGTTCCTCCTCTGGAATAGACTTTCTATTCATGTGAAGCAGATCCCTTCCCTGACCATCTTCAAGTGCAATTTGGGCCAATGGATGGGAAATCGCAAATTCACTCCTGGGGTAGTGCCCATGTCCCTTATGAACAGAGGAAGTCTGTAAAAATTGTCAAAATCCCACTTGGTGACCCTTGTTATCTTTACTCTAAGGATAGAAAATTGGATAAAATTTGGCTAAAACTGTCTAGGCTTGCAAGGGTTAGCATAGAAATCTCCTATGAACCTATAAGGGTCCATTGATTAAAATGCCTATTAAACACCAGAGTACCTACCACCCTTCTAACTTACTAGATTACTGCTAAGCAGATCACACCACTGTTAGAACAAATCCCACCTGATTGTCCTTCTGGCTCAGGTAATTTCTGCCTACAGTTTCTATATTACTGTATAGACTAAATTGTCACTCGCACTGCACCGCATCACATCTATTTGTCTCACATCAAACACAATGCGCGCAATCTGGAAGTCAGTATTAATCAGACCACTTCCAGTGGAATCCAAACACACTTCACCTACTCACTTCTAACCAAATTCTAAACTTTCTACTGTTTGCACTATTCATGAGAAGCTCATGCAGTCAGCTCATCACCTACCAACAAAAATTCCACCTACTCTCCCACTAACAGCTGAGATTCTAGACAGAGATAAATACTATGCATGCACTCTGGACAAATGATTGATATTGCTGTTAGCTCACAGACCAATGCATGGCTCCAAGACTTTCTCACAAACAAATCCTGCAATGTAAAGGTCTGTTTCTACCTCTCTTCTGAAGCCTCCTTAAAATCTAACATATCACAAGTAACAATACTTGTGCTGACATAAACTCAACAAATAACTCAAAATTAAAATCCTCCTACTCAACCCTAAGTCAACTAAAATTATGATCTTTGAAACAAACAAAAGTCCTTCAAAATGCTGGAGTACTCTCCAGATCTGACACCAAGACAACCCTACCATAAATCTACCACTTCCTTTAGACACCTTGGCATTTGGCTAGCTCAGACTATTACCTTTCAGACACAATTTAAGAATCAGAACTAAAATCAACTACTTCCTATTCTGGGACAAACAAAAATATCATAATTTCTCTCATCTCCTGTGACAGCAGCTATCGTTAAAGGCATTTTATTTGCCCAAGTAGAATATGTTTTATCTCTGCTGGCCACAGCCTCCAACAAAAACACCACAACACTAAAACCATCTTTAACAAATATGCCCATCTCGTAGCCAGCACAGAAAATAATTGTCTCATCTTACTAAAGCCTAATGGCTTCCTTTGCAGAGAGGTCAAAACTTGTTCTGGGTCACTGCTCTTCAAAACAATTCCATCAGGACATTCCTTCCCCATATCCCGCTAGACCCCTCACAAATCCCCCCCTGCTGCAACCCCAGAAACTATTTCAAATCAGGTGCAGTACACCAAACTTCCAAAATTAAGCTCTATCACTCTAATCACAGTTTCTCTGTTCTTGCTCTAAAATGATGACAGTCTCTATTCAAACCTAAAGGATGCATCCTGCTACACAAAAGTCAGACCCCAGTTTAGACAATTTCGGTTTAAAAAGGCAGTTGCTGCAATGTAGGTTAAATTAACTAAACAAAACTCTAGATCGACAAGCCTCATCTGTCTCTTATGATGCTTTGCACTAAGATTGAGAAGGATAGGATTTTTAAAATGTTACAGAGAAAGAAATTTTGGATAAATGAGAGTGATAAAAATTAAATAAAGATCATCCCCTTAGAACAACCAAAGAAACAGTACCAAAAAGCTATTAAAATCGACAAAAAAAAAAACTATAGTAACCTCCAGAAACAACATCACAAATAATGCCAACACTTTGGACAACTTTGAACAAACTTCTTCACCCTTCAGCAGACTACCACTCCTCTCCCTCTGGGTCCAGAAAAACTTCTTCCCATGAATTTTCCAGCCAAACTCCTCTCCTTCTTCACTGATACTATCCCTTCATTAGCCTCTTTCCATTCCCCTCTCACCCTTCCCATCCCTTCTGAATACCCAATTAATTTACCCTCCACCTACATAACTTCATTCCACCTTATCCAAAATGCATCCAAAAACTTAAACCTGTACCCATCGAACAACCAAACTTCCACCAATTCCAATCCAATCCAGTGAAATAGCCTATCCCATATCTATTCTTAACCACAGAACTTCTAATGATGGAAGGAACCATCCCTGATATCTAAAAGCATATTATACATCCCTACATACATAGGGAGGAAACTCTAAAATTACTATTAATTACAGGCCATCCAACCTCAATGAAAACTCCCATAATTATATGGAAAAGTGTAAAAATCATGGAAAAGTTGATTCACTACCAAAAAAAACATCTTCTTTAACTGTCAACATGGCTTTAGGCCTTTTCACAATTCTACCACTTTTCCTTTCCTTTACCAGACTTATAAAACAAAACCGCGAACAATAATGTGCATCTTTTCTGCTCTTTATTGACCTGTCTAAAGCTTTTGACAACCCTCCCTCCAATCCTTCATAAAATCCCTGGAATCTCTTGCTTTAAAAACCAAAGGCTATCCATTTTCCTCCTTCCTATCTCACTAACAGGAAACAGTCCTCTGGGATAACAAAACTCCTCTCCTCTCTTCTCTTCTCTTCTCTTGGTGTCCTGCAATTCCTTATTCCTTCTTCTCTTCTATTCTCCCTTTTATTTCTCTCCTTATCTCGCTATCTTTAACAATACTGCTGGACATATCTCCTTGACTTATCTTGCTAACTAAAGTAAATTCCCAGCTCAGCTTCATACAAATGTATTCCACATAAAGTTGACAAAGTTGATCATAAAGCGCTGCCTACTTTTTAAAAAAAAAAAATCTCAAAACTCCTCCTCCTCTTTAAACCCCCCCTACTTCCCCATTAGACTTCTCTATCCTATCTTCATATAACACCCCTCAACTCAGCTTCTAATTGCTACACAACTGCTGGGTGTGATGATTGACAACAATCTTTTACCTTTTGACTGTCACATTAATATTAATACAAAATAAAACTGTAAACAGAAATTGGGCCTCTCTACCATTAAAACAACAAACCCCAACAGCCAAAGCTACTCTTGCACTCTCTCATCTCATTTCCACTCTTCATGCCTCACACAATTTATGCTAACCTGAAGAAAACAAATCTCAAACTGGCTAACACTTACAATAGTATAGCAAAAACAAATACTGGTAATCAATTTAGAACTCACCACTGCCCTGAACTTACACAGCAACTTCTGGCTTGGATTAAAAACATGTTGCTTCTATCTCACCCTACCTTTGTCCCTATCTACCCCTACCTTCCAACACCCCTCTCTAAATTTTACCCCCTCTTACCTTACCCTAACCTCTATTCTCTTTCTTCCCTCCTCTAGCAAACTCCTAGTAACTTTAAAATCCAATAATAACCTGGTACTCCTTTTCTCCAACACCATTGGCAAAACCTGGAATCAACTTCCTATTGATTGACTTTTCTTTTCCATCTCTCTCTTTTCAAACAAAACTTGATTTTTATTTTTTAAAAAACTCCTGTCCAACTTCCCTAAAAAACCCTAACTAAAAACTCTATCTTCCACAATTTCCCACTATGCTTCTCCTCCTTCTCTATTTCTACTTTCTACTTCACTTTATTTCTAATTTATAAGGGTTACCTTTTATATCCTTTTTTACCATACTTCCACTTTATATATGGTATTGACAGTTTATAAATTATACTTATCTACTTAACTTTTTTTTTTTTCCATTTTTTCTCTTTCTCTTTTTTTTTTTTTTCTTTCTTTTAATGTTAAATAATGTTAAATATGTTGTCCATTTTTATTTCATGAATGTTGTATCATATGACTATACACTATATATTGTCTATTCCCTTATTTCTTTTCATTTTTATTTTTCTACATACTGTGTGTTTTTATTTCTGTGTGAGCTTTTTCTCCCGGCCTCTGCTGAAAAATGAAATATATCCAGTTTAGTTAGCAGGGTTACTTAATGTAAAATAAATAAATACATAAATAAATAATTTCCACTGTATAGTATGACTACTTAGTTCCTTTACAGCAATCCCTTATTTGATTTAATTTTATTTATTTTTGTATTTTATTTTGTTTTATTCTATGTATTTGTTACCTGATAAGCCCACTGGACAAGCTGATTAATTGACGCGCTCAGTATTAAAAAGCAGGCAAAAAAGGGGGGAGAATCAAATCTTGTGCCTTTTTGACTTCAGGAATCAGTGCAGTATTGTCTGCCCTAAATGCTATGCTCAAAAAAGTCACAAAGCACAAACTGAAGCATGTAAACACAAAAGCCAGAACAAGTAGCTGGATCGAACCCACTCAAGTAATGCAGGCTGCAAATCACCACACAGTTGTAGAATGCAGAATCCACTTTATTAACTTCAGAACATAAAAATCCAAGGATGAGCGATTTCGTCCAGAAAGATCTAGACTTCATCAGACAATTTACCCCACATAGTTACTTCCTTTTTATACAGTTCAGACAGGATGTTCCACCCAGTTATAATCTAATCAATTATGTCATTAAAGCACAATATTTACAGTCACTGAATTTAAAAAGCTGACAAAATATACAAATATACAAACTGGAAAAGTTCATGGAACACACCACCCTAAAAAACACAGTATATATAAGCACTGCTTCATAAAATGACAATGTACAATAAATATTTAAATATGTTGAATGTGTTAAAACAATAAATATGTGTAATTAAATACTAAAAACTAGATATAGTAGACATTGTTAAGAGAAATAAATACACTTTAACATAATAAATACTGAACATGTCAATTATTTGAAATGTTAAAATACATAATGGAGAAATATATTTTATGTTATCTTTCTAGTGCCTTCAGTTTTAAAATTGGGCTAATGGAAATATGCTCATGCAGGCCTGGTAGTTCCCAGCATTCAAACGTAATTGCCAGTATAATTCTCTTTTCTCAAGTAATAGTGACCATACACCACCCCTCATGTTGGTACTGATATTGTCTATAATAAAAAATGGAAACTCATGGTCATTGTACTCCAAAACATGTTTGCTAAGAGAATTAGTTTCTTTTTTATTCCTTATGTCATATAGGTGTTCATATATGCGATTTTTTAAATTTCTATCAGTCTTGCCTATGTAAAAGCAAGAACAGGTGGTACACATGGCACAGTAAATCACTTTCTCCTAGTTACAATTGTATTTCTGATTGATTCTGATTTCGATATTATTGATGTCAAAAATATTGCCATCTTTAACGTAACTGCAAGTGGTCTGATGAAGCGGATGATATCCGTGAAAGCGCTTACCTTACTATTGAATAAAGTTCTATTGTGAGTTTTGGTCTGCCGTGTGAACCTTTGTGCTTTTCTGTTTTTTGGCCTACTTGTTTTCTTAGCACAAGGTTCCTTTGTCAATTTTGAAGGTTTTTTTTCTCTGTACCTTCTCAGTATCTATCTTGGAACATGTGGATACACCTGTTGGTTACTGGTTTCAAAATCAGAGTTCATGTATCTGTTACAGATTCCTTTGAAAACATTAATTTTGAATAAATGTTTGTTGTTTCTTCTCAGCAACTTTTCAACCTTAGTATGAAAAGTTAAATATCTCATGATTGTGCATTTTTTTTTACAGACACTCCTTCTGACTTTTCCTGTGAAATTTTACATCACTGTCACCCTTTCCCCATCTTTTTTAAATGAAATAGGCATCTTCTCTTTAATCATGGAAGAACCTTTTTTAAGATCGACTTAGCTTTATTTTGTTTTGCATTTAAATCATGTTTCCAGATTGATGTCAGGAAGGAGATGGGTAAGATCCATTTAAGGTACACACTGTCAATTATTTTTTTCTGACAGTCGGAAATTCAGAATTTCTGCCAAGAAAGCCGTTATTATTGCTTTTTATTTTGAGACATTCTGGAACCCAATAATATTTCCTTCTTTTTTTTGACCACACATACTGTGTGCTGCTAACATCTGTCTTAGCCTAGTGAACCACCAATTCCCTCCCACATAGATGGCAAAATCCTGCGAAAACCCTAGTGCCAAGTGGTCTCTCCTTCTTCAGGGAAAGTCTGGCCTTACTGGCCCTTCTTATGCTAAGATTTGCACCCCTTCCACATTCATTAGGGCAAGTGGGAGGAAGATGCCATCGTAGATGAGGCCTGGTGGTAGGGAGCCTTACGTAGTAAAGAGATGGAAAAACTCTACCTGGGGCAGATACTATGTGCAAATCTGTGTCCAATGCCATGACCACCCAAGCACCCCCCCCCCACAGTCACCAGTTGAATGTTAGCCTGATGTTGAGTAGGAAATAACACATTAGTCTCCAGTGGCAAACATCTAGGTAGGAGCAAAAACTCTCAACACCCCCCCCTCGAGATGGAAATGATGATACATGCCATTTGCTTCCCTCTCCCCCCACCTGGATCCTCCACAACCTGAGTTGCTAATTGACCTCAGGTCATCTGGGTCATAATTAGGGCTCCATTCCATTATGCCATGAAGATGGATTGACATATCGGTTATTTCTGAAGTGCATTTTCTCAAATTATATACACCACTTCTAAGTTTCAGTCACATTGTGCTGTCAGAATTTTATTTGTTTTAATGGACAACATACTAAGTATGAAATGTAATAGTTAGCAATTGGTTTGATCAATCCAAGCTACATTAAGTCTGCATCTGACTTTTTTATGAAAGCAAAATAAAGGATGTGCCTTTCAGTACTTACTGGCTTCTGCAGTAAAAATGCATATATGTACATTTGGGATCCAGTTTAATTCTATGGTTAAGTACAAGAATTATGTTCAAGAAAATGTAAGTTATATATTACATATTATGCAAATACTTAGTCTTATCCATATCCTCATCACCTCAGTGTGATTGTTTTACTCTTCTGTGTTCATCTTGCATGATAATTTCTGTATCTATTTAAAACATGAATCATATAAAATAATTAACATGTAGAACATGTATATATACTTGCTTTACTTCTAAACTTGTTGCTCGCATGACAAGTGATAGCAGTTCACGTGTGTTCATCCAAATAGGCTGGAAAACAGGCAGAACAAAGAAGTAGCTCTTTGTGTGGTTTTAGCATCTTCCAAACATGGCAACTGTAGATAGAACCGTTACTATCTGAGCAGGTAATCAATACAAACCTTGTAATGGAGTAATTCTGTATTCCAATAAAGTCTGATTGTCAATGCTCTGAGATTTCTTTAAGAGTTTTTTCACAGTTTGAACTTTGTTCCCTCACCTTGACCTTTTGACTGAGAATAGTTTACAAGGAGTCCACGTGCAGAAATTTTCATTTCTCTAGTAATGTTTTAAATTTAATAATTGCATTCTATGGACCATAGCTAAGAAAAGTACATCTTTTATTCCATGTCTAAAAATTTTTTTACTTTAACTACACTAACACCAGCACTGTTGTTCATTAACTTTATATCTATGGATATGTTGATTAATAACACGTATTCAATACAAAAATGTCCCTAAGCTCAACAAAACATGTTTCATCATCCCAACATGGTTTTCCAGTACTGCATAAGAAATAATTCCTTCTCTTTAATTATTTTATAACATACATTGTGCAAAGAACAGGGTTTGACTTTTTTTACCAATCTCCAATTTTCTGCCTGGTCAGTACAGCCCATCATATACTCTGTCTTTATAATTCTCATTTTTTAAATGTGACTTCTATATGCTGGACAACATTTGTTTCCTTACTGATTATTCACTGCTACTTTGATTGCTTTGAACATCTCCTCCTAAAACATAAAGTTGGGTTGTATTACTTTGTTTACTGGACATTTTGCTATGGTCTGCCTTCACTGTTACATCTCGAAGCATTGACATCTCTAGATCACTATGATACATATGAAAGAGGATTGGCATCTCTTGTCACTGGTCACTGTGGAATCATCCAGTCCACTTCCATTTCCTTGCAAGTAAACCTGGTTTATGTTCTGGGTCATCATATCTGCTGCGTGCATTTCCTAAACAGGCATGTACTTCGCATGTAAGTCAAGCTTCATGCCATGTGCTTCAAACATGTTGTTGTGCATACAAATAGCTGTCCTATTATGAAAGTAAATGGATCTCAGTGATTGTCAGTGGTGAGAGATAAAACTGAGTCTCCTGTAAAAGAAATTGTGATGCAGTGTAATAAACTAATGCACTATGTGTTTCAGTTCCAGTCCATTACTTCCTCCAAGATAGCTGGCTCAGCAGTACTTCAAAACATAAATAAATAAAATCAATTAAAAAAAAAATCAATAAATAAGTACATAAATAAATAAATAAATAATACATGGATAGATAAATAAATAGCTTACAGTTTCATATGACAGTCTGCATCTGTGACCAGTCTTTCAAAGGATGAGCTCTAAAGATCTAACACACATTTGCATTTAAAGACTATGGCTTTATTATGGCTCTGGGAGTCTCAGTTGTTCTATCAGAAAACACTGAGAGTTTCTTATTGATCCAGAGAATTAATATGATATAACAAACTGAAAAAGGACAACTCTAAAAGAAAATCCAGGAAATGACGTTTCATAAATTATGCATGAACCAAATTAAGCTGCTGTTACCCATTGCCCAGTACAGCATGCCACTGTTCTCTATAGGAAACCAGACTACTGTATGAAAAGAAATCTTCTTCGGTCTGACAGTTGGCACAAAGCTATAGTCCCTGTGGTACAGGGTTTGATTCTCTCAGCACACATTTGCCTACTGTGTGACCCTGGGAATTTGAGATAGGCACCTCAATGGTCACCTGGACTGCAAGCCTAATAAGAATGTATCAACCTATCACTCTATTAGTCAGTTAATTAAAAAAAAATACAACATTTTTGAGAGTTCTGGTCATCCTGTAGACTGGACTACTTTACTACATCTCTCTCTCTCTCTGCCTCCTCATATCTTTAATTTATACACCTGCAATTACCCCCAGTCTGTGTGCCCTAGGCTGTCATTAATTTGCTACTTTTCTGGATCCATACTGTTAAATCACATCTGGTGAACCTCAGTAACTTGTGCTACCTACAGGTCTACAGATATGGCTTGTTCTAAAGCCACTTTCAATCAATGCACAATAGAACCTAAAACTTGCTACAAAAATAAATAAATAAAAAATAACAAATAATACATTTGCATAAAATATATAAATATTTGTTACTTCCATTGAAAATAATAGTAGATAATGTAGATATACACAGGAGGCTTTGAGTATGAATTCATGAACATCAAACAAGTGCGGACAGGAATTACCAAACTGTGGTTCCCTCCCCCTCCCAAAAAAAAAAACTGCCCAAAAAACAAAAATGTAGGTGTTTTTGCAGTGGGCAAGTCACACTGCAGACGCCTGATGTGGGATGCAAGCCCCCACATCTTTCAGACTTAAATACATTAGCTCCAAGGTCCCATTAACTCAAAGAAGGGGAATATAGTCCAAAAAGGACACCATTGCTGCTACACCTAAAGCACAATGATTTATTTATTATTTTTTATCCTTTGTTGACTGGGATAGTCCCACTAGGCTAGTAGCCTCTTTTCAGGGGAGACCCAAGATAGCATTTACAGTACTAGGGGAAATTTGGCCAGGTTATCAGGGAACTTCCCTTATTCATCATTGTTGTGAGTGGGACTCATTTTGCATGAACACTTTTTGTTCCAGGTGCAGGGGCAATCTAGAAAAACAGGGAGGCAGATGGAGAGAGAAAGAAATAATGGATTGGTGAGAGAAATGGAGGTGAAAGACAAATATTGAGAGTGGAAAATGTGTGGAGGATTCTGAGGAGAAGTTTCAAAGAAATATGTTTAATGGAGAGGTGTGAGAAAATGATGGATGTATAATTACAGCCCCCAGTCAGGAGGGTTGTGGGATGATTTACTTAAAGAAATGGTGATGCAAAGTGAGTCAGAAAATGAAGGAGACATTTCCATAGGGGTACATTATAAAGAAAATACAAGAGAAGGATGTAGACACAATCCTCAAGAATAGTGGTGAGATGGAAAAGAAAACATATGCAAAGAAAGTAAAAACAGGCAAAAAAGGGAGCATCAGAAAATGAAGAGGTAGACGAAAATGAAAAGTAGAAGCACATAGTAAGGATTCAAAGTAAGGAAGACAAAGACATGGACAGGTCTGAAGTGTGGGACAAGTTAATAGCTCCTTTGGGGTAAAAGCACATGAGGTAAGGGCATTTATTCTTATCAACAAAAAGACATTTTGTGACATTATATTTGAGACTGTTTTTTCAATGGAAAATTTTCTTGTTGAAGAATATGAAAAAAAAAAACACTGTAATCCGTGGAATCTTTATGTGATAAAAGCATTTAACAGGGAAACAAAAAATAAAATGAATGTACAATTTTGAACAGAAGTGGAAAGAGAGGCTTTGAAAGGACATTTGAACACTTTATGTAAAGAAGTGCTAGACATTGCAAAGGTTTGTGATAAAAGGAGTCTATGGACTGGTGGGTGAGATTGTAATATTGTTTTAAAAATAGAAAGAGAACAAATTATACATGTACCAAGCATGATCAATATGGAAAAGAATAGGGGTGTCATAAAATATGTTATATATGTGGAGAAATGGGACATGATACTAAAAAAGTGAATTGAAATGTTATACACGTAAAAAAATGGATCTTTGTGGGTAGATTGTAAAAATGAAAATAAGATAAGGAAAAAGAGAAAAAAGATACGAAAAATGAACACAAAGAAACATTTCAGAAAAAGAAATAGAAGAAAAATGTGATGAGAAAAAATAATAAAGAGGATATAGAAGAAGACTTTGAAATAAGTGATGAAGAAGATATAAACTGGAATACAGTAAAAAAAAGAATTCTACTGGTAAAAGGATAAAGATAGAAAAAGAAAATGTAAAGGGATAAGTACTAAAGAAAAAAGTAAACAGATGAAAAAGGAAAAAAATAAAAAAAAAATATATATATATATATATATATATATATATATATCTATAGATTCACTTCAGAAGCTCAAAATACTGAAATCTCGAATTTCAGTATCTCGAGCCCAAGAAGTGAAATGCACAAAACAATGAAAACTAAAAACCACAAAATTAAAAACCTTGAATACCAGAAGATTTGAATTTCGCGGTTTTCTACACACACACACACACACACACACACACACACACACACACACACACACACACACACACACACAAACACACACAATCACTCTACTACATGAAAACAGGGAGGGCAAGCCCCCCTGCACCCCCCATGTCGGGGCTGCACCCCCACCCCCACTTAAATATTCTCACTCCGAGGTTGCACTACATACACACACATGCAAAACACCACCACACAAGCTACTTTCTCTTAGCACACACACATCACAGCAACAAAACACACTGACACACACCACAACCCCTACCCACACACACACACACACACACACACACACACACACACGCACGCACACACACACACACACTTGCATGAATACATAACCATAGCAGAACTTTAGAAGAGAGAAATTCAAAATCTCCGATATTAGAGGTTTTGAATTTTGGCTTTTAAACTTTCACTATGATGTGGATTCGGCTTCTTGGGCTCAAAATACTGAAATTCGAGATTTCAGTATTTTGAGCTTCTGAACGGAACCCATATATATATATATATATATATATATATATATATATATATATATTTATATGTATATATATATATATATATATATATATATATATATATATTTATATGTATATATATATATATATATATATATATATATATATATATATCTATGGATTACCTTCAGTTTCCTGACAGATGACTTGACTGACACGTCAATTCAAAGACATTTCCAAAACTGATGTGAACCATGCGGCTGGTAAACACTTGGCCATCTCGACAAACTACACTACCTGAAAAAACTGACCCACTGATATGGGGGGCTTTGCCCCCACACCCCCCTTACTAAATATACCAACTTTGAGAATGCACTACCACGGGGGTAAGGGGCAGAGTGTTTACTAACTTGGTTTTGGAAATGTCGGTGAATTGACGTGTCGGTAAAGTCGTCTGTTGGGAAACTGAAGGTAATCCGTATATATATATATATATATATATATATATATATATATATATATACGGGTCTACTTCATAACATTGAAATTTCGTAACATTGAGACCATAACATCGAAAATTCAAAACACTGAAAACCTAAAACATTGAAAATTCAGAACATTGAAAGTGTGGTTCATAACATTGAAAATTACATTGCACAAGTAAATAAGATTCCCTCCACTTACAACACCACCTAACTAACAAACACACTTTCTACTGCGTTTCTGCAGGGGGGGCTTGGGGGGCTCTGCCCACCATACCCCCCTGTAAGTTAAATATACCAACTCCAAGACTGCACTACAGTGGACAAAGGTTAATTTTCTAATGTCAGTGTATGGTGATTGTGATACTTAGTAGAAAGTTTGTTAGTTAGGTGTTGTTATAGGTTATGCGGATATGCACTGTAGTTTTCAATGTTATGAAGCACACATTCAATATTCTGAGTTTTCAATGTTTTGGGTTTTCAGTGTTTTGGGATTTAGATGTTATGGTCTCAATGTTATGAAATTCAAGATTATGAAATTTCAGTGTTATGAAGTAGACATATATATATATATATATATATATATATATATATATATATATATATATATATGGTTCTACCTCAGTTAGACGACACGCCGGAACATCGACAGGGAAATAGCGAGCCCCAGAAGATCGACAGTTCAGAAGACCAATGCGATGGGCCCCAGAAGATCGAAAGTGCAGAAGACCGACCCGACGGATGAAAGCACCGACGCCGAGGATGCCGACATGGGAAAAGGCTGTGTAAGTAAGCGGTAGTGACGGACGTTAGGGTGTGAGTAAGGTAAGTGTGGATATTGACGGTCTGTGGGGATAGGGGTGGGTAAAGTGAGTTAGGGTTAGGGAGCTGGTCAGGTAAGTGTGCAGTAGTGATTGTGTTTGGGTTAGGGGCGGGATAAGTGAGTTAGGGTTAGGGAGCGGGTCAGGTAAGTGTGCAGTAGTGACGGACCTTAGGGTTAGGGTTTGGGTTAGGGTTGTAGGTAGTTGTGTATGTGAGGTTTAGTGTGGGTTTGTAGGGATTTTGGTGTGCTTGTGTTGTGTATATGGTTTTTGGACAGGGAATGTGTTTTGTTTGTTGATTGTTGTGATTGTGGTGTGTGCAGTGTATGAGGTTTCGTGTTTGTGTACCGTCGGTTATTTCGTTGTCGGGCATGTGGGGTTTTGTGTTTTTGTACTGTCGGTTATGTGGTTTCAGTGATTGCGTTGTCGGTGTTTTGGGGTTTCGTTTATGTCAGGTAGAACCATATATATATATATAGATATAGATATATAGTAAGGTGTTTGACCCAAAGATACAAGATACAGTGTTTGATCCAAAGATACAAGATACAGTGCTTGATTCTTACCTTTGGGAGGGAAATTGGCTAGGCTTTGAATATCCTAGTAATTAGCGATGAACTTATGAAAACATGAATAAAAAGAAAATGAAAATTTTAGAGTACGTTCTGTAAATGTGAATAGTATTAAGAATATAGTAAGCAGAAGAAGGATTTTGGAATGGTGTAATACATGTGATGTAGATATAATTATATTAGAGGACACAAAATTGTTAACAAATGAATAATGATTACACATAGAGAAATTATGAGGAGGTAAGATAATCTGCAATTTGGGAAATGAGAGATGATCTGGAATAGCTTTATTCTGTAGAAACATAGTAAATATATTAGATATGACTTTATTAAAAATGGAAGGCTTAACCATTGTAAATTTGAAACTGAAAGAACAAGTATATAGAATGATAACATTATATACTTATACTAATTGCAAGGAAAGGGGAAAATTATTTCATCAGCTTTTAGACTGTATAGTGATAAACATGAATATTATAATAACAAGAGAATGTAATTTTAATTAAAGAGGAAGCGTAAAAAGGAAATAATATAAGAAAAATGTTAGAAGTTAAGTTAAAACTTTGGTAAAAAAATATGGGCTTACAAAAGAGGTATGTATAAAACTGAAATTGATTATTTTATAGTATCAGAAGATTTAGTTATAGGAGAAGAAAAGGTAGTTGAAATAGGCTTTTTTGATCATGTTGCAATATGGCTAGCAATAAAAGAAAACAAGGAAAATATAAAAATATGCAAAGGAATAAAAATAATAAATGAGAAAGCATGGAATGAAGAAGGAAAGAGAGTAGTAATATAGTTTAGAAAAATCATATTACTGTGAGAACATTTTATTAAAATCAGTATGAATGGTGGATGATATTTAAGGAAACATAAAACTGTTTTTTTTTTATAGTAGCAATATGATGTGAAAAAAGTAGAGAAAGAAAAATATAAAAGAACATATAATGATGTATTGGAAGATTTAAAACATGCAATAACTATATGAAAGAAATCAAGAAAAAATGCAATAACTGTTATATAAGCAAAGATATTTTTATAAGGAAAAATAGAAGAAGTATAGCATTATTTAAGCAGATAAGTAAAGGAAGGTGGTAGCATAATGAAAGAAGTAAAAAAGTAAAAAGAGAAGTAGAAAAAACTCAGGAAAAGATTACCAACAGTACAATATGTACAAGAAATGTTTAAAGAAAAAAGAAGGTAGTAAAAAAACATGGAAAGTAAAAAAGTAAACAGACAAGTAGATTTCTTTAAATGAGCTAGATAGAGTATTAGCGCAAGTAAATATAGATTTATGTGTAGGACAAGATGAACTAGGGTATGAAATGTATAAAAAATTAAGTGATCAGCAAGAAAGGAAGGGTTGTCAGGAATTGTTAATGATAGAGAAATTGTGGATGGTATTATGAACAGAAAAGAAGAAGTGAAAATCATGATATGAGACCTTAATGAGGCATTTG
This sequence comes from Protopterus annectens, assembly GCF_019279795.1. NCBI lineage: Eukaryota > Metazoa > Chordata > Ceratodontiformes > Protopteridae > Protopterus > Protopterus annectens. The sequence continues at coordinate 165,335,755 of NC_056748.1, forward strand.
ATACAACTGGACATGAAATCTTGTGGTGAATAATGAAAGAATATAACATACAAGAGAAAGTTAGGAAATTATACATGTCAGCAAATAGCAATAATAAAGTAAAATATCTGCAAATGGCTGGTTAAGCCAAGAGGTCCATATTTAGAGTGGTGTAAAACAGGGATGCCCATTGAGTTATATATTCTTTGCATTAGTTATGAATGTGATAGTATGCAAAATAAATTACAAACATGAAGGAGGCAGGGTATATAATACCTGAATGATTATGAACTCCAGTTCTGTTAACATATACAGATAACATTATAATAATTGCAAAAAGCAAATTTTGGATAAAAGAAGTAATACTTTGTGCAAATGAGTGTCTATAGGTGTCAGGATGGCTTTAAATAAAGAGAAAAGTAAAGATTTAGATGATACAGTAAAGATGGGGGTATGTATTTTACAATGGGTAACATTTCTGTGTTAGGTATCAAATTTGGGAATACATATAGAATTAGAATTCAATGGGAAAAAAAAACAGGAGATGAAATAAAACAAGCTTGTCTTTTGTGGAGAACTTATTATTTATTTAGAAAAAAAGTTTATTTGATAAATTTAGTACTGATGGGAAAATTAGCATACTTAGCAATTATATTTATGTTGCCAACAGTTTTTGAAAAGGAATTATTGCAAACATTGTTTTCATTTATATGAGGTTCTAGAATAAACCCAGTAAAATGATGAGTTTTGTATGTAAATAAAGAAGAAGGAGATTTATGGTTAATTAATCCAGTGGTATATGCTACTTCATTAAATTTGTATAAAGTATTAAAGCGGATAAATGAAAAAGATGAGAGATTAGTGGTAAAATTGTGTAAAAATAAGGAAGATAAATTTTGGGGTATGGTAATAAAGAGTTAGAGAGAAAAATAGTTCATAAATGAAAAAATGAAATGTTACCAAGAAAAATGGAAAATAAAAATTAATGATATAGAAAAAGAAAGAAAAGTAAGGTATAAGAATGTGATGATAAAGCATTGCTATGTAAAACCATGGGAAACTCTAACAGATGAAAAAAATTAAAGCTATAAGATTATGTTTTTTTTTTAGACTGGAAATAGATAAATTACCAATAAAAGGAAATATGCCATATAAAAAGAAAAGTGGTAGAACATGTTTATATTGTCAAGAAGAACAAATTGCTGAACATGTGTTTTTGAAATGTAAAAGCGTAAAAACGTTATGGGGAAAACTATGCAAAGATTTTTTGAAGATATAAAAGAAGTGGATAAAATAATCATGGATATGATTAAATATGGATATTATATGAAAGTGAAGTAAGGAATATGCTAAAAATAATCATTATGTGGAATAAAAGAAGAAATTATGTTGAATGGTAAATGGATTTTAGCAACAATATTAAATAAAATCAGATTGTGGTTATGGAAAAATGATTGGGGGTCTAAAAGTGATAAACATGTAGTATGATTGTAAGGAAAAATCTACATATTTTTACATTGGTAAATATTGTAAATATGTAAATATGTTGTAAATAAGATTTATTTTTGTATATAAATAAAAGACCCCTAGTCTGTTTGATTTTTTAGAATTTTGATGGGTAATTTCATTGCTCAAATCAGAAGCAACAGAGAGGGATTTTAACATGTCATTGTCTCTGTGAAGGCTGCCAGTCCAGCTAGCTGGAATTTTGTAAATAATTCTGTTATTGGTGAATAGTAATATGATTTTTATGCTTGTCTTACAAATGTAAGAAAATTGTATGTTATGTACTGAGTTTCAAGAATGTAACCACAGTGTGTCCTACTGGAAAAGAACAGGAATGTATATGAACTATATGCCTATGCAAATGTATGTTTTGATAGTAAGAAGCCGGAACATGCAGCGTTAATTTGCAAAACTTTAAGAAAATAAGTTGAAATTGTTTACAACTGTGGTATCTCTCACATTCAGCTTGGAGACAGAATGTCTGCAGCTACAAATTCTTATTGTTGGGAAACAGAAACAATTACAGGTTTCCATAGTAAAAGGGTTTAACAGTCTTACAACTTCCAGTTCTAGGCAACATTTCTAAGAGATAAGTATTTTTAACACAGAGGTGTTATATTTTTAGTTTCTGTTAGCCTGGGAACTAAAGGTAGAGGCAACCAGAATGATGTAATCTGAGATAAACCAGCAGAAATGTTTGATAGTAATTTAAGAACTATCTCTCAGAGAAAGTCTGGGTATTTTGTATCTTGTCTTTCAACCTGTAAACATCCATTCAGCACTTGCATTTGCCTGGCTCTGTAAGAAAGATTTAGGTATAGTATTTCTTTTGGAGATAGGTAGGAGTATAGCAAGAGTAGTTTAGATATGTTCTGTATTTATGTGAGACTGTCCTGCAATGTTGTTTTAAAGTATTTTCTGTGATTCTGAACTCTGTTATCACTGTGTTGAGTTATTGACTATTGTCTTGTGCTTTTATTATTTATTATTAAATATATTTAAACATTTTAATTGTTGTTGGTTTGCTTAGAGATATTTAAGCTCTTAGAGCTTAATAACTATCACCTCACAGCAAGAGGTTTTCCGGTTCGATCCTTGGCTGGGGTGCATTCTGTATGGAGTCTGCATGTCCTCCCTGTGGTCGCGTGGGTTTCCTCCGGGTGTTCCGGTTTCCGCCCACATCCCAAAGACATGCTGTAGGTAGATTAAATACTCTAAATTGACCCTAGGTGTGGGTGCGTGTGTGTGCCTTCTGTGGAAGGTTGGGCACCGGGCTGGCAACTTGACACTGTAAAACTCCACTGCCAATCATATGCGGACAGGTGATCCACTGTGGCGACCCCTAACTGGGAAAAGCCGAAAGAAGAAGAAGAAGAGCTTAATAACTGTATAACCTGTTTGCATCTCCTAAATTTCTTTCTCTGTTAGTAACTTCTGCTTAAACTAACCACCTAAACCCTCAGCTCTACTACTGTAGCCCTAGTACAGCCCCCTCCTTTCATTTCCCTTCTTTTGTTAATAATTATCCTTTTGTTTTTACTCTTATATGTAGTAAATTTAGACCACTGCAGTCAGTGCAACCCTTAATGTTCATTATTTTTTCTTTTGTTTTTCTATTTATAATTAATTTCATATTTGCATTATTTTTAATAGTTTTTGTCCTGTATGTTTATATTTGCTTATGTTTGCTGGGGCTCTTTCCCCTTGGGTCTCCACTGAAAATGGGTTGTTTACTATCAATGCAATACAAATAGTTAATAACCTTTTTTTCCAATTTTTTGTATTGTGATTGTTATTTAATACTTGTATATGGTGCTTTATCTTTACTAATGTTTTCTGGGGCATTTTCCCTCGGGTTCCCAATGAAAATGGGGTTGTTTGAAAACTCAGTTGGATTAACCTGGTTAACAAATGTGAAATAAATAAATAAAAATAAGTAGAGTACTTGCATATGTATTTGGTGACACTGTACAGGCCACTCTTAAATAGCCTTAATGTCTTGGACACACTTTCCATTTGGATAACAGTAACATTACACAGAAGAATTGGTCACCCTTTGGGAATGGCCTTTTAGTAGCTGATAAAGATGGCTGGTGGCAGCTGGTACTACCTTATAGTTTGGGCAGAAGGGGGCATAGCTAGTAAATCTGTGCCAGCCTTCCCCAGGAGTGTCTGTGTGTTTGTATGCAAATCAAATCTCAAAGTGTGTGTGTGTGTGTGTGTGTGTGTGTGTGTGTGTGTGTGTGTGTGTGTGTGTGTGAGCTACTTGGGCAGGGACATGAAGCACTTGGTTGGACAGAAAGGGTTCTGGAGGTTTTGGCTTGACCACTTGGCTGAGTTCTTAACCCTAAAGCTGTGCCAGTGGGGAGACTTATTGGGGATCTGGAGAGAGAGGGAGAAACCAGCCTCAGACTAACTGATCTCTGTGTGCTCTTAAGGAAAATTGTACTTTACTGTGTGTGTACTTGTCCTCCTCCTAATGTGCACATCCCTCAATGGTGCTAGTGGCTAGGATTGAGGGTCCTTTATTACTGGGCTAGTGAATGGATGTCATAGGCTCTACCGTGTTAGGAAATGGAATGGATAATGGTTATAGATTATTGCAGTTCTGTAATAACAATCACCTTAAAGTTGGGGACTGGATATTTGAACATAAAGGCATTCATGTGGAAACATGGCATTCACACAACAGATACACTATGAATCAGATTGATCACATTTGCATATCTCGTCAATGGGCACATATGTTAGAAGATGTCAGAGTACAATGGGGAGCTGATGTCACATCTGATCACTACCTTGTGGTTATGTCAATGAAAACAAAACTCAAGAACCAAAAGAAAAATTCAGTATCTCCTTGATTTAACACTGACATGTTGACATCACCTGACTTGCAAACCAGATACAAAATCAACATCCAAAACCAATTCTTTGCCTTACAGAGTGTAGATGATGACACTGAACAGAAATGGAAACAGTTCAAGACAATCATCAAAGAGAGCGCAGAAGCAACAACTGGGTATAAGAGATGCAAAAGAAAAAGTGTGGATAATAGCTGAAACTTGGAACGCCACTGATTTGCAACATGATTTCAAAGATGAGAGCAGGCATACCAAACTGGCCAGTCATTAGACACATTGATTAAAGAATATAAATAGAAAGATAAACTGGCCAAAAGGATGTGCAAGAATGACAAAAAGTTCTGGGATGAGAAACCGGCAACAGAGGCAGAAACTGTGGCAGCGATTGGAAATTCCAGGACATTATATCATGTTGCCAAAGACTTATGGATGAGAATAAACAGAGGCCACCTTTAGCAAATGGAAAAACTACAAAAACACAAGAAGAACAATTAAAGAGATGGCAAGAGCATTTTAATCTGTGCTAAACTGCCCCACACCAGAAGATCTGCATGACTTTGGTAATGATGGTCCAAGTGTAATAAGCACAGGCAAAGGAAAAGTGCCTCAATGATACAGCAAGCATCAAAATCAAGAAAATTCAAGAGGCAACACCATCCAAAGTGAAGGAGACCAGTTATTATATCAAACAAAACATGACAATATAATGTAGTAAGTGCTTTCGCATTACTATAAACACTTCTTCAGACTTATTCATTGTTAAAAAAAGACATCCATTTAAATATGTTCCAGAGGCTAAAATGGATAGCTCTCTAACCAATCAAATGCCTGAATTAATTAAACAATAAATTAACTATTCTATTACATAGATTTAAAAAGCTATACTCAGTACTATAAATTAACTAGTCTATTACATATATTTAAAAGCTATACTCAGTACTAACACCCATATAATAATTAACATTAAAACACATTCTTATAAAAATACAATATAAAAAACTTTTTAATAATGTACATAAATAATGTTAAAATGCTATGGTGAGCTATGAGCAGCATTATTAACAATAAACTATCAAGTCTGACTCATTGGTTTGAGCACTTTCTTCTGAAACTCTAGGCGTGCTTCCAATTACTTGCATTTCCTCATTCTGAGTTGAGGGGTCCATGGCTGATTTTGCACTGTCCGGTAGAGGAAAAGGGTGAGATGCCGATGCAACAGCAGAAGTTGAGAGAATCGCCCCAGTTAGTTTCTCTTTCCTTCTTGCATTCTGAATAAATGTGGTGGAATGTATAATTCCTTCTTTAACTGAAGAATTGTCCTGTTCGATTCTCAGCTCGTCAGGGCTGGCAACTCGGCACGTAAAAATCTACTGCCAATCATTAGCGGACCGGAGTTCCACTGTGGCGGCCCCTAACCGGAAAAAGCTGAAAGACAGAACAACAACAACTGAAGACTGCACTTCATTCACATCTAAATGCTCCATTTGAGAAACAGTGTCTTTACCTGTTGCCATATACTTTCCTCTTGAACTGGTAGTGATGTTAACCATCACTGTAGGTGTGACTAGTGACTGCATTTAATCTGATTGGTTGAATGAGGGGGGAAAACCAACAGGACCCTACGTGAAAGAGTTAAAGAACTTTTGTATGCTATTCGCAAAGAGGATGATAAAAATGCCTTAGCTAAACACGTGATCAATAATGATTCAACTTATAGGTTTGTTTTTTTAGCTATAGAATTAAGTATTTATTCTGTGTTTTACTACACATAGGTATTCCTTCCCCACATATACATTTTTTAAGCCATTTTTTAAGTATATTAAGGGCCTTTTATAGTTTTTAGATATTTATATTAGCTATGTGTGTTAGATAGGTTAGTTATATATATGGTTTTTATTACATCAGGTTGTATATGATAATATTTATTGCATTATTATTTTATTGGTCTGTGCAAACACATCTTTTATTTTTTGTTATTACTTACATACATCGCTACCTAGTGACTCTAAATGGTGCCAATATGTTCATTTTTTTATTGTTAATAATGCTCTCATAGTTCACCATGGCATTTTAACATTATTTATATACATTATTAAAATGTCTTTTATATTGTATTTTTATAAGAATGTGTTTTAATGTTAATTATTATATGGGTGTTAGTACTGAGTATAGCTTTTTAAATATATGTAATAGACTAGTTAATTTATTGTTTAATTAATTCAGACATTTGATTGGTTAGAGAGCTATCCATTGTAGCCTCTGGAACATATTTAAATGGATGTCTTTTTTTAACAATGAATACGTTTGAAGAGGCATTCATAGTAATGTGAAAGTGCTTACGACGTTATATTTTCATGTTTTGTTTGATATAATAAATGGACTCCTTCGCTTTGAATGGTGTTGCCTCTTGAGTTTTCCTGATAATGATGGCAAAGTGTCAACAATGATTTTGGATGTGAACTTCACAGACTTTAGTGAGACTGAAGTAAAGGAAACCATAGCCAAACTAAAGAATGCAAAAGCTCCTGGAACAGACCAGATAAAATCAGAGTTGCTAAAGTAAGCTACGTCTTCAGTGGAATATTTCACATGTCTCTTGAATAACATGGACTCAAGAAAAGATACTCAGATTAGTGGAAAAATGGCATCATTATCATCATCCCTTTACCAAAAAAGGGAGATCTTAGAGACTGAATGAGTTGGTGTGGAATCACATTGTTTTCAGTCCCAGGTGAAGTTTTTGCCAGTGTATTACTGAATTGAGTGAAAGGAGCAGTTGATGACAGACTCAGACAGGAACAGGCTGGATTTAGATCTGGTTGATCCTGCACTGACCAGATATTTGTACTAAGACAAATAATAGAAAAATCAACAACATGGAAGAAACCAGTCATTGTCAACTTTATGGACTTCAAAAAAGCCTTTGACTGTATACATAGACCATCACTATGACACATCTTGGCAGAATACAGGAGTCTTCCAAAATTCATTACACTCTTTAGGAGTCTGTATCAAGACAACAAGTGCACAGTTCGATTGAATAATGAGTACAGTGACTGGTTTGCAGTGGTCACTGGTGAATGACAGAGAATTATACTGTCTACCTTATTATTTGCAATAGTTATTGACTGGGTCATGAAGAAAGCATTACACAGCAATTCAGTGCGACTGAAACTGGTTGATGACAACAAGCTAAGTGACTTGGACTTTGAGATGACATAGATCTTATTGATACAACATGTAATAAAATGCAGTCGATAACCACATCACTGGAGAAACAGGGTGGGAAAGTAGGCCTCAAAATGAATCCTGACAAATGCTAAGTGTTGGTCAGTGAAGCACAGAATGACAACAAAGACATAATGGCTACAGGAACAATATTAGATATGACAGAGAACTTCTGCTACCTAGGCAGTTTAATTTCTCATACAGGTAAGTGTGAGAAGGACATTCTGGTTAGACTTGGAAAAGCAAGTGCAGAATTCAATAGACTATCTAAAATCTGGAGATCAAAAAACATTGCACTGTCCACAAAGGAAAAGCTATATCAAGCACTGGTGCTGTCTGCACTCTTATATGGTGCTAAGCTATGGTCAATCACACCATCAGCCATGAGGAAACTTGAGGCTGCTCATCATAAGTGGTTGCAATGCATTTTGAGAATATCGTGGAAGGACAAAGTAAAAAATTAGAGTGTTACAGAAAGAACGCAACAAAGGAAACTTGAAAATATCCTTATGGAAATAAGACTACATTGGTTTGGTCATGTTAACTGCATGGACAATAACAGGATTCTTATACAATCTCTCAGCTGGAAACTAACTAGATACAAGAGATGACCAGGCAAACCTCATCAAAGCTGGAAAGGAGTTGTAACCTGAGACCTTCATTACCTGAATATCACTTGGGAGGAAACTAAAGAAGCAACAGCTACTAGGACACAGTGGAGAACCAAAGACTGAAGACTCTACTTAATAGGTGCCATGAGATCTTTTATATTCACCTGAGTTACCACCAACTCAGGCAGATGGGGGGTCACTTTAACATCTCATCTAAGGATGATTCCTTATGGAGGCACTCCAGTTCTCAATATCTTCAACTACTGTGACTAGATGGTCACCAGTAGGGTAGCCAAATAGGAACCTTAAGATGCATGCAAAATAAATAACTAAAATCAATAAATAAAATGCTAATGCCATGAGTAAGCTTAATGAAAGAAAGGACTCTCAAGGTATATCTTGAAGACATCCATTGGAGGCACATATCTCAGGTAATGGGAGTGAATTCCACAGGTAAGAAGGATGACATCCAGAATAATTCAGGTAGAGAGCTCCAAATGATAATTGTGTAGTTGCTTTGTTACTCAACCAGATTGCATTGAATGGTGATATTCCCAAGGTTTGTTGTTACTGGTAATGGTTCACATAGAACTCACAAAGAATATCAACTTCATAGAAACTGTTAGCAGAGAGAAATTTCTGAAGAAATCCTTTAGGCCTCAGCACTAAATTCATGGTTATAAAACACAGAGAGGCCTTTCAGTGTGTCCCTTTTGCTGAGTATGTTCTTCTTCCAAATAAAAATATTTACCACTGTTGTTGGCAATAAAACTGATTTTCCTTTTTTTCTGAGGAAAATACCACTAAATCCTGAATTGTAAATGTCTGATTAATGAAAAAGCATGAGTTATTGTAATCAGGCATTTTTGTATTTAGGTCCTGAGCACTGGTTCATCACAAGTTGTATTTCTTCTCATATTTACTGCTTAAGGCAGACAGCTTGCTTTACTGATTGTAGTGCACCTATAATCTGTTTTCATTTTGTGTATATATATATATATATATATATATATATATATATATATATATATATATATTATATGTATGTGTGCGTGTGTGTGTGCGTGTGTGTGTTCTAGAAATTTATAATTAAATCACAGCATTAACCAGAAATTATACTTAAAATCACAGGTATAAACTCATAAATTAGCATTCTTGATATTTGTACAAAGATTGTGGAAGGGATGATACTGGTATTGATATGTTTAGGTTGCAAAGTGTTTCTGGAAAGTTATTTGGCATCTTATATGGAGCTGCTTTGTAGTAATCTAGTACATTGATATACACCATATTTGGTAACATTTTATATGGCTTTGTCAGTCAATCCTCTAAAATCAATAAAAGGCCAAGTGTGGGTGGGAAAGATGCAGCTTTTTGTTGATGAACTGCCAAGGTGGAGTGATTCAGTTGTTTCCTGACTATTTGCAGTTTCCATTCGAGAGATAGATGGAAGGTAGTCTCTGACATATACATATAGGAAGATGTGTGCTCCTATGGGAGGAAGATTGGTAGCTCTTGTGATGCCCACCACTGCTACCAATATGTGATGGCCACCAAAATGTGACATCCCCATGCTGGGCCAGTAATAAAGAAGCCTGAGTCCTCACCACTGACACTGGAGAGGGACATACACTTGGAATACAAATGGATACACTCAGTATTTCCAGATGCAGACCTCCCTGCATCAAGTACACTTTCCCTTAAGAACACACAGGAACACACTCAGCCTGGGGTCTAGATGTCTTTATATCTGTCTCTCTCCAGGTCCTCAATAAGACTCCCCACTAGTACAGCTGTAGGGTTAAGTCCTCAGCTGGGTGTCCAAGCCAAGTCCCCCAGCATCCTATCTGTGGACCCAGTGCTTCATGTCCTTGCTGCAAGATGCCATCACACACACTCTTTAAGATTTAATTTTCACACACACACACACACACACACACACACACACACACACACACACACACACACACACACACACACACACACACACACACACACACACACACACACATGCCTGGGAAAGGCTGGCACAGATTGCCCACTCTACCAGCTTTGCCCAGAGCATAAGGTAAATTCACTTCCACCAGTCACCCACAACAAACAGTGAAAAGAAGGTCAACCATATACTAATAAACCTTCTAGCCCAGCTTGGTGGTGATTCCAAAGGCAATGAGTGACTCCAGAAGTAATGTAAAAAACATTTTAATAATCCAGATATACACCACAGTACAGTCAAGTGCTTTCGTCCACCAGTCAGTTACTATAAGGCTCTTACAAAGGATATCCAATTATATTGTGCAATATTAATACTAATACAAATAATAGTATTTAGGCCTTCTGGAGTGGCTCACACAGTGCCACCAAATAAACATAAGTACTTTCAACGGCTAGATACTTTTTACAAGGACCAGTCACAATAAAAGTTTTAAATATATTTAATAATAAATAATAAAATAGCATGAAAATACTGAATATATATTCACAGTAAATCACAGAGTTCAGATCACAGAAAATATTGAAAAGAACATTAATGGACAGACTCAGACAAATAAAGAAAGGCAATATCTAAACTAAGCTTCACTATATTCCTCACTAATCTAAAATAATTACTGTTCCCTAGTTAAGTTACTTACTACTGCAAGGCAAGATGAAATATGTGACCAATCTTTCTAGACAGGCCCCCCAAACAGAATACTCAATACTTTGAGATTTCTCTTTGTAATATCTAAAATATAATTTCCAAGAGGGCTGGTAGAATGATGTCATCTGGTCACCTGACTCTAGGTTCTCACAGTATTCCCCTGTGAAGTTGAGACAGGAAGTTAGCACAGATGGCTACAATACAAATCTAAATGTTTATGGCAGTGCCTGTGGCTTCCTCTCTTTTTACGGAGCTAATGAACTAAGACCTTTTCCCAGACCTAATGTCTCTGGTCCTATACATCACTGTGGGGTGACGTTTCAATGGTTTAACAGCTCATTTACATTTCCGTTATTTTTTTTAAAGCAAGTTAGCTGGTTAAGCTTTGCTGTCCCAGTATCTGCTATTAAAGCATATACATTTAATTCAGTTACAATACATGTACATTTCTTTTCATTTCATCAGGGTGCACTGTTGATACATTTTAACACAAGCAAACTTCACAAATAAATGTTCAGCATAAACATTTGTACAAATTAGTTTGACATTCAAAGGACATATCATTATTTACAAATCCCCAGCTAGCTATGCTGGCACTTGCCCATATCATCACACCTATTTCCCCTGTTAAAGACTCAAACTAGTTTTTCAAATGACCCTTGAGAAACTTGGCTTAAGAAAAATAAGCCTATCTGGGAATATGTCACCCAGTTCCCTGTCTTGAGTCCCCATCTGATTTGGCATTGTTGATCCCACTATGGTCATATGCCTTCAATCCTAAGCTCCACCTTAATAACTTGGTATTTTGCTGGCTGGGTCTATGTAGCCATGTTAAGGGATTATGGTCTGTGACTATAGTGAATTTCCTTCCATACATATAAGACTAAAGTTTCTCCAGAGCCCATAATATGGCTAGACATTTCTTTTCTACAGCTGCATAGCATTCCTCCATAGGTTGGAGTCTATAGCTGAGATATACCACTTGGTTCTCTTCTTCCTCTGAGGAAACCTGGCTAAGTAGAGCCCCTGATCCATGGTTTGAAGCATCTACCTGCACAACAAACTATTTGCTGCAATCTCGACTTGCTAACACAGGGGGTCCTCTGAAAGCTCCTTTAAGCATCTGGAATGCCTGCCCATGTTAGGGTCCACACTACCTTATCTGACCTGTTTTTCCTTGTCAGGTCTATCAGAGGAACAGCTGTGGTACTATAATTGGGGACAAACTTTCTTTAGTACCCTGCTGTCACTAAGAATACCCTCACCTGCTTTTTGGTAGCAGGGGCAGGCCATGCCTGAATGACTTCTACTTTGGTTGGTTCTGGCCTGGTCTTACCACTCCACCCTTCATGTCCCAGGTAGGAAAACTCTGCCTCACCCACCTAACACTTACTGGGCTTTAATGGTCAACCCTGCCCATTGCAGTCTGCCTAGCACCTCCCTGACATTCTGAAAGTGCTCTTGTCAGGAATGGCTGTAGATGGCAATATCATCCAAGTAAGCAATGGCATAATCTCCTGCTCCTGCTAGGATATGATCTGTCAGCCTCTGGAAAGTTGCTGGGGCATTTTTCATCCCAAAGGGCATCTTTGTGAACTCATACAAGCTGAAAGGAGTCATAAAGGCTGACCTCTCTCTAGTGCTGGGAGTCAAGCGCACCTGCTAGCAGCCCATGGTAAGATCAATAGTGTTCAGATACTTAGCTCCACCCAGCTGATCTATGGCTTCATCTGTCCTAGGCATGGGGTAAGCATCTGACTCTGTGTGACTATTTAGTTTCCTACAGTCCACACAGAACCTGGTACCGCCACCCTTCTTTGGTACCAGTACTACTGGGGAGGCCCAGGGACTGCTGTACTCCTGGATTACTCTCAGTTCCAACATCTCCTGTAGCTCTTCTCTCAGTGTCTATCTGACTCACTCAGGCACCCTGTAAGGGGCCACCTTTATAGGTCTTTGGGGCCCTGTATCCATATGGTGATGCACCAGGTGGGTGCACCCTGGTTTCCCAGTGAACATGTCCCCAAACACCTGTAACACTGCTCAGATTTCTTGAACCTGGGTAGGGGATAGCTGCTGGGACTTTGCTACCCCTTCCATTGAGGTGTCAGTCCAAGCATCACTGAGGAGATCAGTCACCAGATCCCCCTAAGACTCCTCCTGCTATCCACTGCAAATACTCAGCACAAGGGTCTCTCTATCATGGTTAGAGTTCATCATGGTAACATGGTATAATTTATGCCCCTGCCTCCTGCCTAGAAGCTCTACCATGTAGTTAACATCACTGACCTTCCTTGCCACCTTGAAGGTCCCTCCCAAGCTGCCTACAGCTTATTGTGATTGACTGGAATGAGCAGCACCACTTGTTATCCCACAGCATACTATCTGGCTCGAGCATTCCTGTCATACCAGACCTTTTTAGGTTGTTGGGCTCCTGCCATGTTCTCCTGGGTCAAGCCCAAAACCTCCCTAAGCCTTGTTCTGAGGTTTAGGACATATGCTACAATAGACTCATTGTGGGATTCACACTCACCTTCCCAGTCATCACAAATCAAATATAAAGTCCCCTCACCCTATGCCCATACAGCAACTCAATGGGTGGAAAACCTGTGGATTCCTGGGGCACCTCTCTGTATGCAAACAGCAAATGGGTCAAATATGTGTCCCAGTCTATCTTAGACTGGTTTGCAAATGGTTGTAGCATGGTCTTTAGTGCTGAGTTTAATCTCTCCACAAGACCATTAGTCTAGTGATGGTAGGGGCTGCCTTTAGGTGCTTCACCCCACAGCACTCCCACAAACAAGCCAGCAGGACTGACATGAAATTGGCACCTCTGTCAGTCAGTATTTCTCTTAGGAAACCTACCCTGCTGAAAATCTTTAACAAAGCATTTGCCACCTTCTTTGCCTCAATGGAGGACAGAGCAACCACCTCAGGATATCTAGTAGCATAATCCACTACCACTAGGATATACTTCTCCCATGTGGAACTTGGGGTAATCAGAGGCCTCACTGTTTCCATAGCTACCCTCTGAAATGGCTCCTCAATCACAGGCAAAGGCATCAAAGAAGCTTTGACCTTGTCTTGTGCCTTGCCTACTTTTTGGCACTGTTCACATGTTCTGCAGTTCCCTGTTACATCTCTGGCAATCCCAGGGCAATAAAAGTTCTGCATAGTATGTCTCTTGGTATGCTTTATGTCTATATGACCTGCAAAAGGAATGTCATGGGCTATGGCTAGAGGTGCCAGATGGTAGGCTCTGGGCACTACCAACTGCTGTACTACCTCACCTTTTAGCCCTACCTCAGGGGTCCACTCTCTATACAGTAACCCTTTGTTTCAGTACACAGATTCCTATTTTTCTTGAGAATCGTGTGCCTCCCTAGCTGCCTTCCTCAAGCCTCTTAGTGTAGGGTCTGAGAGCCGAGCCTGTCTCAACTCTCTCTTTGTAACTCTTCCCAGGTCCCCTTCCACAGAAAGTCTGGTATCCTCTGACACCAGTATCTCACTGTCAGTCTGGGTACTACTACTCACCTCTGCCCTTGCAATTACTCTGTCTAATGGAACATCAGTACCCACCAGCAGCTGTGGATCACTTTCAGTCTCACTGTTACAGGGTAGCTCTCTGCCTGAGGTAGCCACATCACCAGTCCCAGCTTCAGGTGTGGGGTCTGTCTGGGTCTCCCCCAGGTTAACAGACCCACATGCCTGTCTCCAAGAGTGACTGTGTGTCACTGCATGGACACAAGGTACTGTATTATCAAACTCATGCCCTATTAAGACATCTGCCTGGGTATTCTCAAACATACCTACTTGCTTGCTTCCTTTTCCACCCTCCCAGTCAAGGTGAACCCTGGCCAAAGGCATTAAGAATGGGATCCCTCCTAAGGTTCTGACTGGAATGGACTGCCCAAGTAAGTACTTCTCCTCTTTAACCCCTGCAGGCTTCACAATGGTTATATCAGAGGCTGTGCCTCCCTTGGCAGTGGCCTGTTTTCCATCCACTCAGATCAGATATAAGCTCTGCTGGTAGTTTGATACCCCTGTTGTCTTCAGACAACTTACCATTGGCATCCTTCTACTCCCACTTGCTGGCTCCCCCACCTTTTGTTCACCACTCTGCCTCTGTGAACATCTATGTGCTCCATGGCCCCACTGGTTACACTTAAAACATTTAACCCACGATCCTGGTCTTGTGTCTGAACTAATGGCTTCTCCTGTTACTGGCAGACTCTGTTAGGGCAGTTTATTCTGCCCACTATGGGTTCCCTTATATCCATGTGCAGTACTGGTATCCCTTTCCTGTGCAGTGGTGCCCTGCTTGCTAGGTATAGATCTCCTTTTTCCCCAACTCATCTGCAGAGTTGCATTCCCTGTATGCCAACCAGATTGTCATGCCCTCAGGGAAAGTGCTAAGGGCTTGTTCCCTCACCAAAAAGTCTGACAGCCCTTGAAAAGTGGTGACCTGACACCCATTCACCCACCAATGAAAAAAGTGCTTAGTTCAGCAATACAATCACTTACACTTTCATCTGCCTTGCATCTATGCTCATGAAAAATGTTTCTGTAAGCTTCAGGTGTTAACTTAAAATATTGTAATAAACAGTGCTTATCTTTAGCATAATCTAAACAATTAGTATCAGACAATTTAGAAACAGCAGTTACAGCTTTACCATGGAGTAAGGGGAACAGGACTCGTACCAGAGCTCTTGGTCAGCATTATACTATTTACATACCCTTTCAAATATATGAATAAAACTATCAAAACTATCACTTTTGTGTTACTCAGGAAGATGTTTACTGACCTTTATTGCTGCCGGGGGTACAGTTACTCCCTTCCTCATTACCTCCATGACCCTGGCGAAGATTCAGCATTTCCTTTTCTTGTTGCCACTGCCTATTCTTTTCTTCAGCTTCCAAATGATGTAGTCTCTCTGCTGATTCTACTTCAATGTCCAAATGATACAGTCTCTCTGATTATTCTAATTCCAAACATTTGGAATCCAGTTCAAGTGTCTTTAACTCCAGACAGATTGTTAAGTCCTCTGAGGAAAAGTTGAACTGTCCTGTTTCTCAGAGCTGTACATACCCAATGCCCAACTGGTTGTCTTCTGGGTTGCTGATCTGTGCTGCAGCTGTGGTTAAGGTTGCAATAATTTTCCTTTTAGTCAGGTTGGCATGCCCCAGCCCTTTGGTATGTCACATCTCAGCCAACTGGCTCCTTGTCAGCTTACCATAATCTGCTGCTGACATCCTTGCCTGCTCTCTCTGACTAACTAACCTAACAAAAATCAAATAAATAAAACTATTGTGATATGAAACTGGATGTCTACTTTGTGGCTGTTTGAGAGTACAAACACCTTTTTTAGTGACAACTGCTTACAGGCTACAGGAGAATATCCATACCACTGCTCAACAATATGTGAGCATGTGATGATCTCTCCACTGTCAACCAATACGTAATGCCCACCACTGCTACTGATATGTGATGTCCCAACATTAAACAAGTAATCAAGAAGCCTACATCCTCATCACTGACGATGGATGTGCACTTGGAATACAAATGGATACACTCAGAATTTCCAGATGCTGACCTTCCTGCATCGAGTACACTTCCCCTTAAGAGCACATGGGAAAACATGCCTCCCCGGGTCTGGATGTCTCTATATCTGTCTCTCTCCATGTCCCCAATAAGACTCCTCACTGATACAGCTGTAGGGTTAGGTCCTCAGCCAAGTCCTCCAGCACCCTCTCTGTGAACTCATTGCTTTGTGTCCCTGCCCCAAGTAGCTGACACACACATTCTTTAAGATGTAATTTTCACACACACACACCTGGGAAAGGCTGGCACAGATTACCTGCTCTACTAGCTTTGCCCAGACTATAAGATAGATTCACTGCCACCAGTTAGTTACTATAAGGTTCTTACAAAAGGTATCCAATTATACGCTGCAATATTAAAACTAATACAAATGATAGTAGCTGACCAAGAGAGCTAGGCCTTTTGGAGTGGCCCACACAGTGTCACCAAATAAATATAAGTACTCTCAAAGGTTAGATACTTTCTAAAGGGACCAGCCACAATAAAATAGTTGTGCATATATTTAATAATAAATAATAAAAAGAGCATGAAAATACTGAATATATATTCACAGCAAAACACAGAGTTCAAATCACAGGAAATACTGGAAATACTGGAAGGGATATTGATGGAAAGACTCAGAAAAATAAAAAAAACAATATCTAAACTAAGTTTCACTATATTCCTGACTAATCTAAAAAAATGACTGTTCCCTAGTTAAGTTACTTACCACAGCAAGTCAAGATGAAATACATGAGCAGTCTTTCTAGTTAGGGCCTCAAACAGAATACTCAGTACTCTGAGATTTCTCTTTGTAATATCTAAAATATAATTTCCAAGAAGGCTAGCAGAATGACCTCACCTAATCACCTGACTCTAGGTTCTCACAGTATTCCCCTTTAAAGCTGAGACAGGAGCTTATCATAGACAGCTACAATACACATATAAATATTTATGTCAGTGCCTGGGAATTCTCCCGTTTTTACTTAGCTAATGAACAAGGCTTTTTCGCAGAGCTAGCGTCTCCGGTACTATTCATCACTGTCGGGTGATGTTTTAATGGTTTAAAATCTCATTTACATTTCCCTTATTTTTCTTAAAACAAGCTAGCTGGTTAAGCTTTGCTGCCCTAGTATTCTCTATTAAAACATATACATTTAATACAGTTACAGTAATACATGCATATTTCTTTTCATTTCAGCAGGGTGCACTGTTGATAGATTTCAACAAGCAAAATTCACAAATACATTTCCAGCACAAGCATCTGTACAAAATCAGTTTGATATACAAATGACATACAGTTCTAATACATGTGCACTTGTATAACTCAGTTTGATATTCAAGGGACATATCATTATTTACAAAACTCCAGCTGGCTATGCTGGAACTTGCCCATATCATCACAGATCTCAAGGTGATGTAGTAGTCTGTATCACCACTGGGGGGAATGGACTCCAAAAATCAGCTTGAGAGCAAAGCTTGAAAGATGAAGTTCTTGAATCCATTTCAGGAACATCTATCTGGGAGTTAGTACAGAGAAATAAAACTATGAACTGTTAATAAACTGCTTCTTGCAGTTTGGGTTACTTTTTGTGTGTGACAGCAACGTGTCTTAGCAACTTTTATATCTGTCTAGCTTTTCAGGGCTGTTCTGTGGTAGCCATGATACTAGCTCAGAGATGCTTGGCAACATTTAAGTACCTTTGTTATGACAGGTTCATGTTAAAAGTTACCTTCCCCTGAATGTGAAATGTAATCACAATATTCCATGTACAATGTATAAATAAAATACATAACAAATGGTTATTTTAGAGACATAAAAATAATTGTAATAAATGGGAGGTTTAACTGCCCAATATACTTCCAAATAAAAAAATATGGCACTGAAAAGTGCCCAACAGCTTTTAAAGCTGTTGATTGATTTACATGTCTCATCAGTCCCTGATTTTTAGAGACATTCCAGATTTTGACTTATATTGCATCCCTTTTAAAATTTCTTACAGGGCGGCAAAGATTACAGTAAGGAAACAGTACTGGACATTATAGTTAAAGAATTCCTATTTCTGAGTTTATGGATGCTGACACAAATTGTACTATTCTTTCAATGTTCTAACTGAACAGCACCCATATATATATAAAAAGTATCCAGATTTATGACTCTTGGGCCTGATTCATTTTTGTGGTTGGCCTTGATTATAATCACAGTCTGAGTACCACTGGTTGATTCAAGGGACATTTTGCTTCTTACTGCCATCTGTGAGGAACTATGAGGTCAGGGCTGTTAAGAGTTTATGATGTGGTACTTTTGTGACTGCAGTGTGTGTGTGTGTGTGTGTGTGTGTGTGTGTGTGTGTGTGTGACAGCTTGACATTTATTTGTAATAATGGCTTTCACACAGAACAACCTCACTATAACCTGTGTGTTATTTTTCTCAGTTTCAGAACATAATCAATACACTCCCTGTATTGCAAGGTTATTTTCTACTGTAATATTGTTTCTACAATTTCTTTTCTCATTATTTCTTTTCTCATTATTATCCACTTTTCTGCAATAGATAGATAGATGGATAGATAGATAGATAGATAGATAGATAGATAGATAGATAGATAGATAGATAGATAGATGGATGGATAGATAGATAGATAGATAGATAGATAGATAGATAGATAGATAGAGATATATACGTGTGTGTATAAATTCCAAAAGATAAAAATATCCATCATCTAGTAAAAAATTGCAATGAACTTTATTTGGACTACATGCTTCTCCCAAGAACATAGTTTTACCCTTAATGGGCTTTTTGTCAATTTTTTTATAAAAGTAGTAAAAGAAGATCCAACTAAACAGAGCTAAAACATAAATGTATTGGTCTGATGAAGAGCTTGTTGGTTTGAAAGTGCTTACCAAATATTAAATTTTATGTTTTACCAAATATTAAATTTTATGTTTTAGCTGTGTTTAGTCGGATTCTCTTTTACTACTTTTTTATATTGTGCTTTTGTGTTGATCCGACTTTAGGCTGCATTTGGTGCTTTTTAATTTATAATGTGGGTCAGAGTGTGTGTGAGGTAGTGGTCAGTCTTTAGGGTTTGGGATAGGTTAGGGAGTAGTTCTAGGTTTGTGGGTGTTTGCATGAGTGTGTGTGTGTGTGTGTGTGTGTGTGTGTGTGTGTGTGTGTGTGTGTGTGTGTGTGTACATTTTGTTTCAGGAGTCTTGATTACTGGTACTGTTAGGAAAAGTGTTTATTTTAAGGTCAAGTGTAGGGTTGTGGCTGGAGCAGAGGCAGGGCTAAAGTTAGCATACATGGTTACTCATGTATGTTAACCCTGACATTAATCCTAAAGTTAGCATACATACTTACTCATGTGTGTTAACCCTGACATTAGTCATAAAGTTAGCATACATGCTTAATCATGTGTGTTAACCCTGACATTAATCCTAAAGTTAGCATACATGCTTACTCGTGTGTGCTAACCCTGTTTGGATACATGTTTACTCATGTGTGTTAACCCTGACATTAATCCTAAAGTTAGCATACATGCTTACTTGTGTGCGTTAACCCTGACATTAATCCTAAAGTTAGCATACATGCTTACTCATGTGTGTTAACCCTGACATTAATCCTAAAATTTCCATACATGCTTACTCATCTGTGCTAACCCTGACATTAATCCTAAAGTTAGCATACATGCTTACTCGTGTGTGTTAACCCTGACATTAATCTTAAAGTTAGCATACATGCTTACTCATGTGTTTTAACCCTGACATTAATCCTAAAGTTTGCATACATGCTTACTTGTGTGTGTGTGTTATCACTGACATTAATCCTAAAGTTAGCATACATGCTTACTCGTGTGTGTTAACCCTGACATTAATCCTAAAGTTAGCATACATGCTTACTCATGTGTGTTAACCCTGACATTAATGATAAAGTTAGCATACATGCTTACTCGTGTGTGTGTTAACCCTGACATTAATCCTAAAGTTAGCATACATGCTTACTCGTGTGTGTTACCCATGACATTAATGCTAAAGTTAGCATACATGCTTACTCGTGTGTGTGTTAACCCTGACATTAATCCTAAAGTTAGCATACATGCTTACTCGTGTGTGTTACCCCTGACATTAATCCCAAAGTTAGCATACATGCTTACTTGTGTGTGTGTTAACCCTGACATTAATCCTAAAGTTAGCATACATGCTTACTCGTGTGTACTAACCCTGACATTAATCCTAAAGTTAGCATACATGCTTACTCATGTGCGTTAACGCTGACATTAGTCATAAAGTTAGCAAACATGCTTACTCGTGTGTGTTAACCCTGACATTAATACTAACCCTGTCTCTGCCCATCCTTAACAGTACTACTATTTGGATGCAGCTCGTCTGCTGTTATTGTTTGTTATGGGGGGGGGGGTTAGTTTCACTGATCAGATAAGGATCACTTTGTTCTTCTTTTCTGATCAGTGTTATTTTGAAAATCTGAGTTTTTGTTAAGGGCAGTGCTGATGTGCAGTGGCCAGTGAATGTAGTTTTGAACATTCTGCACACGGACAATTTTAAGTATAATTTATATGCATGTATGTATGTATGCATGTATGCATGTATGTATGTATGTATGTATGGGCAGTACAGTGACAGAGTGGATAGTGTTGTCACCTCACAGCAAGAGGTTCTCTAGTTAGATTCTCAGCTGGGATGTCTTCTGTGCCGAGTTTGCCTGCTGTCCCTGTGTTCATGTGAGTTACCTCCCAAATTCCAAAGACAAGCAGCAGGTGGATTGGGCACTTTAAATTGGCCGTAAGTGTGAGTGTGGTACGACATAACTACCAAGGCAGGGATAGCCACCCAGAAGTGTAAAACTTGACTATAGATGATTGTCACTGTTGAAGTGACACCCTGACCCCATATGCAACATTGGGTTGTGGGTATATGTATATTTAGAGTCTTAGTGTCTGGTTAAGGAAAATTTAAGGAGTAAAAAATGTCTTCTTTAAATCTTTTATATGTGAATCCATGCATATATGTAAGTATGTATGTATGCACATTGCATTTTATTTGTTTATGGAGAAATGAAGGAGAAAGAAATGTGGTCTTTTTTCTTTTTAATTTTTTTTAATCTGGATCAGGCAACTTGTTCACAAGTAGTTTCATCCACAGCAATTTTGTCAAGTTTTTTTTTACTGAATTTGATTTGTACCAATGTTGCGTTTGCATGAAATGACAGTTGAATGAAATGATGATTCATTGACTGCAGTTGTTAAGTTACTTTTGTAAATCAGTAACTTTTGGATTAGAATTGGGATTTGAGTTCATCCTTGTTCTACGGAATTGAGAACTGAGATTTGTGTTCATCTTAGTGAGTGTAATTTTGCTTTAGATTCAATAATGGTTAGGTTATTGATAGGATTATGGTTAAGGTTAGAGACAAGATTATGGTTTGAGTTAGGTTTAGCATTAAGTTTATGTCTTGGGCTCAAATCATGTACATAGTATGTTTATGGTTAGGGGTAGGTTTAGGTGTGGGATTTGATTTAAGTTTAGGCTTAAGGTTAGATTTAGGTTTAGTGTTAGGTGGTGCGTGAAATTTTCTCTGGGATTTAGAAAGAATCCCACCGCTAGCAGTCAGAGGTGTGGCAAAAGCGGCTGTTTCTGAGATGGTAGAAAATGTGATGCAGACAAATTTTAGCCACTATGAGAAAAGACCTAATTATGAGCTAAGTTGTCTCTGAATTGCCAATAAATGCTGCAAGTGTTAATCAGCAGTTTCCTGTGGAAAGCAGCTTTGGCACCTCATGATTTGTGTTGACACAGGCACTCCCCCATTCACTCTCCCATACACATGCAAATGTTCAAACAAACACATACACACTGACATACATCTTACCTGTCTCTTAAGGTCAGAGAATGTCCCTGATGCATCCTCTCATTTTTTCCTTACCACGTATAAATCCCAGATGATTACAGGCAGCCAATAATGCCAGACAGTAACTTTGTTCTTCTTATAGTACAGAAAGTGCATATTGATGCACCTGTTGCACTATGAACCTTTTATGTGCCTTGGAATACTATTGAAAAATGTTCCTGTGTTTTCTAATGCTCCTCCTGGCTTTTTCCTGATGTTTTCATTGTGGCCGTTTCAGTTAGATAAAGCCCTATCTTTCACAAGGGCTCCTGACTTTGCTTCTGCTCTGTTCCTTGTATGGCATGGGCAATTACAATGAGGTTTCATGACGCAAACTAGAAAATAATCCAAAATACTGCTACAGGTCCAGAAAACAATCACATTCAGCAGAAAAGCCAGTCAGTCCTTCAGTAAACTTTATTCCAGTAAAAACATTTCAATAAAAATAATCCCTTTTGTTCACTTAAACCATATCTGAACTTCTTCAGACACTTCACCCATAGTAACAGCTCTGTTTAAAAGATTCCAGTAAAAGTATGCAGTCATTACATCACTTTCTCAAGTGTCTTAAAGGCCCAGGCACCCTTTTCTTCAAAACATTTTTTAAAAACATTTTAAATATAAAACAAAGACAATACAAGACCAAACTACCTTATTATTTAAATAATTCATTTTAACCCAAAAAGTAGTTAACACTTACTTAAAATATTATCTATCTAGTCAAAGCTTTTAATGCTAAAATAGGTTTCATATTGCAGTCATTCAATCCAGGATAAAAACAGGCATTAAAATTGTTTGCCATACTAACTCTTTCATTTCCAAATAAAGTTCCCAAGGCCCTCCCCTCACATTTACTGGGACATGATCAATGACCAAATATTTAAAAAAAAATGATACTCATTCATATTCACATGTTTAGCTAAAGAGTTAGATAAATTCATTTTTTACTATATTCATGGTTCAAGATTTGGTGGAGGAGATGACGTTAAAAGATCAATTGGTTATTTCAAGCCCCTGTCCTCTAAGGAAGGAGAGCAACATCAAGATGAGGAAGCTTCAGCAGGGACCCCCAATTTTAAACCCTCTGAGGCGAATACATCAGAAGAGTTTGGCATGAGTTTTGTGACTACCTTTAATGCCAATAGTCGGGTCTTGAGGTCCATTTTTAATAAGAATTGGACATTGTTATATGATGATGTGGAAATACATGATACAATCCAGGAGGTCCCTCCATTATTATATCAGAGGAGCCAGAACTTGAAAGTTTTTCTGAAACAGAAAAAAAACAGGTTCATTAAGAGGAAGGTCTGGCATGACAAAATGTGGAGCCTGCTCATATTGTAAGTTCATTTATGAGGGGTCCTCATTTCAGGTAAGGGATGTTACCTACCATATTAAGGATATTTTTAAGTGTGAATCTAACCAAGTTGTGTATTTAGCACAGTCTCAGAAGTGTCACTGTTTTTATGTTGGAAAAACTGAGCGGAAACTTAGAGACCGTATCTATGAACATGAACATAGTATTAAAAAAATGAATGTATCTAACTCCTTAGCTAAACATGAGAATATGAATGAGTATCATTTTTTTTAAATATTTGGTCATTGATTGTGTCCCAGTAAAGGTGAGGGGAGGGCCTTGGGAACTTTATTTGCAAAAGAAAGAGTTAGTATGGCAACCAATTTTAATGCCTGTTTTTATCCTGGATTGAATGACTGCAATATGAAACCTATTTTAGCATTAAAAGCTTTGACCAGATAGGTAATATTTTAAGTAAATGTTAACTACTTTTTGGGTTAAAATGAATTATTTAAATATTAAGGTAGTTTGGTCTTGTACTTGTTTTGCTTTATATTTAAAATGTTTTTAAAAAATGTTTTAAAGAAAGGCTGCCTGGACCTTTAAGACACTTGAGGAAGTGATGTAATGAGTGTATGCTTTAACTGGAATCTTTTTAAACAGAGCTGTTACTGTGGGTGAAGAGAAGCTCACATATGGTTTAAGTGAATGAAAACACTTATTTTTATTGAAATAAAGTGTACTGAAGGACTGACAGGCTTTTCTGCTGAATGCCATTGTTTTTCATACCTGTAACTCAAGACCCAGCTATTAGTTTGCAATTACAATGAGGTTAATAATAACAAACTTTAAGACTTTCATACTTCTTTCAGCTCACAAAATGCAATACAAAGCAAAGCCCTGTAAGTTAGTGCAGCAGACTAAAGCTTTGACCTATTAGAGTACTGCTTTCCATGCCAAAGGTATGGGGTTTGAAGCTTTTTCCCCAGTTTTGTTTTAAGGTATTTCAGTGACTAAACATACAATTTAAAGAGAAACACAGTGACTAGTGGTAGTGCACAGGACTAAAACATTGCATTGTTAACAATATGCTTTGTGTGTACAAGGTGTACAGTTTGAAGATTTTTCCCATGGTGTCTAGTGTCTCCCCCTCCCATATGTATTTCCTGCTGCAGAACTGTTGAGCTATTAAATTTATCAATGTGTTATAGTATTCCTGGTGCCTAATACCTCCCAGTATTGTAGGATTTGCTCATTAGTCTGAGGGAGTTCAGAGGTATGGCAACCCACCACATGCACAGATAAATGCACATAAACACACACACACACACGCGTGTGGGCACACATGTGCATACACACACACACACGCGTGCGCATGCGTGAGCATACACACACACAGACACACACATGTGCGCACATGTGTGAGCATACACAGACACACACACACACGAGCATACACACAGGCACACACACACACCTATCCTAAGTATCACCTAACTAATTCCACTATTATGATCTCCCTGGCAGACTCACAGTCTCACACACACACACACACACACACACACACACACACACACACACACACACCCCCTATCTTAGGTATCCCCTAAATAACTCCACTGTTATGATCACTCTGGCAGACTCACAGTCTCACACATGCACTCACATACCCACACACATGCACTCACATACCCACACACATTAATGCACACTCAGACATACACACACATACACACATTAATACACATACACACACAGTGAATTCCCCTAGCTTCATGTGTGTGTGCTCAGCCCCTGCTTGATTCTATTCCAATGTTACCACTGCTACTGAAAAAGGGCATAACAAGCCAGCACCACCTGCATAGAAGACATTTTGATTAGTGGCATGGGCATCAGGTGGTGTTGTCATAGAGAGGATTGGCACACATGCCCACAGGGGGAGGGGAAGAATATGACCATTCTATGCTGTAATTTGTGAGAGAATATATGGTGATGCCCAGGGTGATTCTGGGCCACACATTCGGCTTACAAAGCTGCCAACTTGGTAGTCATCCTTAGCAAGTACATGGAATTATGCATGTGTGTGAAGAGGCACCATAGCCCCCGAGGGGATGTGAGTTACATTCCCCTACACTGAAGGAAAGGTTTTAGGGCCTAAAAGAAAAATTCCCAAATGGTGGTGAGGGCAGAAGCGACTCCTATGGCTGACTGGATTATGGTCCTTATGGATGACTCAATGTGCCAGCTCTGAAAAGGAAAGGATGGATTGTTGGTGGGCAAAGGGGGCAACAAATACAAAAACAAAATAATAGAAAAAAATGGAACATATCAAAATATAAATTTACCTTCAGCTTTAGGTCAAAAGTAAAATAGATTTATTTCTTCATGTTTGTAATTCAGATACTAGATCTCAGTGACTCAGTTGTTGTTTCACCACATATTAGACTGCAGTACAAGTTCCATCTGAAGCATACCTGGAATTTAAGCTGATGTGACCTTTTATGAAACAGTGACTAAAACTGCTTCCTTTCATCTCTTCCATTTTTTGTATAAAAGTAACCGAGTAAATATTCTATGGCACAAACATTTGATGAAAACTAAAAATGTTGTAAAAGCCCAAAATCCAAGCAAATTATTCCCAGTGATGTACTTGTAAACAAGATACCATAGCCTAGGGCATTGTTCTTGTAAGTTACTCTAAAACTCTAAAAACAAACCTATAGGAAGATTATATGGGCATGTAAATGAACATATCAGAGTGTGCAAATGCAGTCTATGTTTACACTGCAGCTCTGATCTGAACATCAGACCACATTGCTGGAGAGCTGATTGCACATTAAGAGGTATAATTGTTTAAATACTAAATGGCTTGTATGTGTCACTGTTATGATGTCTTCAGTCCACCCAGTCACTTTGTTTTTCATGCTACTTGGAAGGAAAGGTAAAGGATTAGGGAGGTCACTGTGGTGAGGCTGTTGTTATCTAACTGAAAAAAGAGATTTCAGTATAGCATGAGGTATTGGAATCAATGGATACAGCTGGTCTGAACGGAGATCGGTAACACTCCTGTCTAAAGGAGCAGTACTAAGATGGCATTTATGCATACCCACTAACTTTTCAACTTGGATCGGGGTGGAGGATGGAAGGGGCTGAAGAAACAGAAAAATCCACCTCACCCCCTTATTGATGCCTTAACCTGTAATAAGCAGTCAGCAAGCTGCAGTGTAGTTCTGTCGGTCTGTCTTTTCTTCAGTTCTGTTCAGAAGATTGTCAAAGGAGTGGTTTGCAAGTAAAACAAATGTTTGTTACTGACTGAGCATGTATTAACAGTACATGGTTCTGACTTAAATTACCCCACCAGTATTAATGGGGTTCAATAGCTTATCGTCCATCATTTATTGCTTTGTGTCTTTGTGATCTGTTTCCTCTATACTGAGGTTTTCATGCTTATGATTAAGCATTCATTTCTTGTGGCATTTTTTTCAAGATGACAAAAGTTCTTCCCTTGTTCACTATCATGCTTAAAGGAAAGGAAATCAGTGAGGAAAAAATAGTCACATTCCTGCAATTTATTCATGGTTTAAAGTAAAAAAATGAAGGTGCACAATAATTACTGTACCTACTTAAACCACATGGATAAAACACTGATGGCAGGTTTCCACATAATATTTTGAGTAGCTTTTATGACAAAGGAGTAAAGAATTCTTCCTGTAGTACATTGAGTGCTGTGCTGCAGTTTGATTAGAAACACTTGAAGAAAAATGCTGCTGAGAAAGGGATTGTTTGTCTTCAGGCACACCTCTTGATATGAATTGAATAAGGATTAACTATTATTTGTATTTGTCTCAGGTTATAAGACACTCCTCTTACATTATTTTTCAGAATTCCCCTGCTTAATTTAGCAAAGATACTCAGAACTCTATACTGTGATGCACATGGTTACCCTGATGTTATGTGCCCATATCTGGAAAATGATGCATTTTTAAATGCAACTCCTTGGTCATGACCAAGCATGGGTTGTTGTTTTACTTTTATCACAGATATGAATTTATCTAAATTGTAAGTCTTGATCTATGGCAGTGACACGCATTTCAACTTTCTTTTTTTACACTGCACCTTGGTATACATAATTTTTTCCAGAGGTTGGGAATATTCGTACAATTGTGTGCTCTGTAGCACCATCTTCCTCCAATAAGGACATGGAAACCAGCCACAGGA
>NC_056748.1:165373581-165399446 GCF_019279795.1 Protopterus annectens
AGGAATTAAACCCCATACATATATATGTATATGTACATGTATATGTATATGTATATGTATGTATATGTATATGTATATGTATATATAAACACACATATTTCCATCCATCCGCAACCCCTTTTCCCATTTTTGCACATAGGGTTGGGGTGTCATTTCAACAGTGACAATCAGATAGAGCCAAGGTTTACACTGTTGGGTGACTGCCCTTGCCATGGTAGTTCTTTCACACCACACTCACATGTACACTACTTATGGCCAATTTGGAGTGTCTAATCATATATATGCATATATATATATATATATATATATATATATATATATATATATATATATACACATATAGGAGCATACATTTTTCATCATTGAGTGTTTTTATTGATGGGGAGGAAGCCGTCTAGCTGTTTTGAAACTACAAGTTTTTGTGCTAGAGACTGCTGTACAGTGGGGGTCGAGGCATATGTCCCTTCCCCACCATAGTGTGATCTTGACCTTATAATATATAATTAGCAGGGTTGGGAAGTGCAGGGGATCTTGACACATATAAAAGTATTTGTTTTATTTATTTTTCGATCCTTTGTAGACTGATGGTTTTTGCAGTTGATGAGTTGACATCAGTGATTTTGAGATCAAAGATTTGCATTGTTTATCAATATTTAAGCTTATATATATATATATATATATATATATATATATATATATATATAAAATATGTAGATTAGATATAGATTTTATCTATGTATCTTTATCTATATCTATATATGTATATATATATATATATATATATATATATATACATATACACACACACACACACACACACACACACACACACACACACACACACACACACACACACACACACACACACACACACACACACACACATACACACACACACACACACACACACACACACACACACACACACACACACACACACACACACACACACACACACACACACACACTAAATAATTAAATAAATCAAACAAAGAAGCCCCCCCCAATATCTAGCAAATCCTTAACTCATTAACACCTGTGTGGTATGGGATGTCACACCCCTAGCAGCCTACATACACCTTGGAATCCAGAGCATTTTCTGAAAAATAAACTTAGAAACCATAAGACAAACAAATGTAGATATTTTGTGATTAATAAAAGCTATTAAAACTATACATACAGCAATGTTATCTGTAAGAAATAATATTCAAAATGATAATAGTCAGTGCAGTCATAGTCTTTCCATAAATACTATAATGTATTATAATGCACACAAGCCCCGAATTATATTTTTGTTAAACTTTCTCAAACAAATTGTAATATCTTGAAAAACTGTACTACCTGGACGTATATTGTTATAAAATGTTTGTTAACCAGACATAAGGTTTCACATGACAACAGGAAATTCCTCTATGAATGCATATTTATGGAAAAAGTTAAAGCAGTATGAAAACATATGCTTAATTTTATAATTAGCCATATAAATAACACTGAATATCTCTAAAGATGTTTAAGTTACCGTGCAAATATCAAAGATAGTTTTCTTCAAGATCATGTAAAGTTTCACCTGATGTCTTGCAACAGTTTAAATGACATTTTTTTTTTTGAAATATTAAGTACATATGAAACAATTGTTTATTTTCAGAATTAATAACAAACAGCTAGCAATATATCAGGTATGATGTGATATAAATGGACATTGACAATGAATTTTCCTATTTCCTAACGTGGCATTTCACACCATATCCCTCAGTAACATGAAGAGTCTCTGCAATGAAAATATGAATAAGTGACAAATTAATTTCTCTACCGCAGGCTATCCTAGACTAGCAATCTTAGTTTTGTTTTATTAATAACTCTTTGTACTTTCTAATACTGCCTTTAATTAGCTGATAAGTGACTTGGTTAAAAAAGGCAGGCCCCCAAATAGGTCTGGACTCTATAAGGAGCTATGGGTGTGAATTGAAAGTATACACAAAAGGCACTCTCTGCCTGAATGAGTTATGTCATAGCTTGTTGCAAGAATGGTATTGTTATGGAAAGGGGTTTTCTAAGGTAAGGTGCAAATTAAGGTTAGGGTTAGGGTGGCATGCATTAGTAAGGTGGGGTGGGGGAACTTCTCTATTACTAAGGTGGGGTAGGGGGCTTCTCTCAGTCCTAACAATGGTCAAAGCAGTCTCTTAGACATATCTATCCACAACCCCTTTTTCCCATTTTTTTGCACATGGGGTTGGGGTGAGAAACATTCACTTATGACTTTCATAACTTTAACAGTTATAAAAAGATTATGTTTGGACTATGAAGGTGGCAACTTGGACACTGAAGATGAAAACCATGGAGAGAGGAGCTCTTACCATGGCTTTAGGCGCCATTTTACTTAACTCCTGTTTGAAGACAGGAGATGACAATATGTAAACCTCTTTTTCCATTAATCCTGTGTCATTTTGGATTTATCTGGGTCAATTTTGAGATATTACCTATTATGAACTTTTACATATACTTAGCAGTCCTAAATCCTCTGTGTTCACCAGAAATGAAGTAACAAAAAAAAAAAAAAATTGAAAGAAGTAGCTATCTTGTAAAATGTACAACATACACCTAATGTGCCTTCACTTGCTTCTGAATTAGCATTACAATAGAGCTAAGTGCTCAGCTAGAAGTGAAAGATAAATTGTTGCAACATGTTGCGACTGTTTCAATATTAGCTCCTGCTACTGAGGCATGTGTCTTCACTGAAGCCCTGATGGATCTATTTAAAAAGAAACTAACAGTGGGTAAAACTGCCTTCCAGTTTATAGCCTGCTACAGACCACCCTCCCAAACCCAGGAACCCCACTCGGCCTTCCTGAGAACACTGGAAAATATGCAGGTCTCCCCAAACACCATTATATTGGGCGACTTCAACTACCCAAACATAGACTGGGAACATTACTCTAGCTCCAACACCCTAGCCCAAAGGTTCCTAGAATTTAAAAACTCAAATTCTATGGAACAACTTGTTACCACTCCCACAAGAGGGGAAAACATACTGGACCTGATCATCACCAACATGGGCACTCTATGCTCCAGACCAGAAGTGTATCCCTCACTGGTAAGATCAGACCATAAACTAATTTCACTGGATATTCACATCCCGACCCCACCCCCTGCCCAGAAAACCACAGTGAAAAACTTCTCTAAAGCAAATTTCACACTCCTCAAAACCGAGGTGGAATCCTTCAAAGCCCCCAGGCCTGTGGAAAATACGGTTCAGACCGCAGAATCCATTATAAACACATTCTATGAACACCTTCAGGAATGCATGGATCATGCAATCCCAAATAAAATCCAGACCCAATCCTCCAAAGGCAGACATCCTATCTGGTGGACCCCAGCCATAAACAAACTATACAATAGAAGGAGGAAGCTACTGCATGATAGAGCAAAATCCCAAAAAGGGAAGGCATCTCTGATCAGTATTAGCAAAAAACTACGGGCACTCATGAAATCGTCTAAGGCCAGCTTTGAGAGAAAAATCGCACAGGACACTAAGGATAAATACAAGGCTTTCTTTAGTTATGTTAGGAACCTGGGTGGGAATTCCCAGATATGCTCAGAATTAGTCCAAAATGACAAAAAATACACAGAACCCACAGACATTGTCAACATCCTAGCTGACAGGTTGAGCAAAAACTTCTCCCCCCCCCCACCAAAAGGGCAAATATCTATCCCAGCAGAGTGCTGCCCCTGACATCTCAGATGCTCAGGTAAGAGCCGCCCTCTCCAAAGCAAAAAACACAGCATCAATGGGACCAGACGGTGTCCCGGGCTGTGTCCTACATGAACTTCAAGAAGAGCTAAACCCAAACATAAAACTACTGCTCAATCTCAGCCTTACTACAGGATATGTACCCAAAGAGTGGCGTACAGCAACAGTGGTCCCTCTCCACAAAGGTGGTGCCTCAATGGATCCTGGAAACTATCGCCCCATAAGCCTGACTAGCTTGGTCAGCAAAGCTATGGAAAGGATCATCATGGACCTCATAAATAAAGATATTGGGGACCTACAGACACTGGATCCTACCCAGTTTGGCTTTGTTAAGGGCAGATCCTGCCTCTTAAACCTGGTCGATTTCTTTGAAACAGTCACCAAGGCCATTGGCGAGGGGAAGGTGGTCCACACAGCCTACCTGAACTTTGCAAAAGCCTTTGATACAATACCCCACTCGGGCATTATAGATAAGCTCACCAGCTTAAATATAAACCCCTATGTCACTAGATGGGTTGCAAACTGGCTCAAGGACAGGACCCACATGGTTAGAATTGCTGGAGCCATGTCAGACTCCAAACCAGTTACAAGTGGCATCCCACAAGGCTCAGTCCAGGGACCTCTCTTGTTTGATATATATTTCTCGGAGGTACAGGCCAACATGGAAGGACTGTGGCTGACCAGGTTCGCAGATGACTGCAAACTGGGTGCCATAATTGACTCTCCAGCTGACATAATCATCCTCCAAAAGGGCCTCATAGAAACAGACAACTGGTGCCAGAGCCATGGCCTCAAGCTAAATGCCAAAAAGTGTATAGTCATCCCCTTTGGTAAAAACAAAGTGCCCACAAATTACCACATAGGTGGTAATCCATTAAGTACAGAAGAAGTAATTAGGGACCTGGGGACCCAAGTTGATAGCAATCTCTCATTTGACAACCATGTGGCCAAAGTGGTTAGAAGAACATTTTATATAGCCCACCTAATCATGAAGGGATTCACATCTAGATCAGGGGAGATCATCGTGCCTCTTTACTCATCCCTCATCAGGCCCATAATTGAGTACAATGCCCCTTTTGGGATGTACCTTACCAGACACCTGCAGCAACTGGAAAGACCCCAAAAGTACCTCACCAAGAGGATCAAAGGGCTCAAACAGATGCCATATGCTGCCCGGTTAAAGAAACTCCAGCTCTACTCAGTGGCATACTGCTTGCTCAGAGGCGATCTGTGCCTGACGTATAAAGCCATGTCCAACCCGGAATTAATGGACATGCTGCACCTCAGAAAATCCAAATCCCATCGAGCTACACACTCGAGAGACTTGAACCTCAGAACTGAAATAAATAGGACATGCTGGAAGGATAGATTCATAACCCAGAGGCTCCCTTCACTCTGGAATAAAATCCCAGTCCAGGTTAGGCAGAGTCCCTCATTGACTCTCTTCAACAGGAATCTTGATAAGTGGATGGGAGATCTTAGGTTTACCCCGGGTATCACTTCTGTGTCACTGTTAGACAGAGGCACAGTATACTAACCTCAAAAAAGGGCATATCAAAATTAATTTAAAATGGGTGGCGAAAGCCAAACACACTCTGGCTAGGCTTATAAATGCCCTAAAGCAGATAGCCTAGTATGAACCTATGAACCTATGGACCTATGAAATGACTGCTTAGCTCAGCTGCATCTCAATTTAAATTAAACATGAGTGTTATCAAAGGTGAAGTAGAACTATCTCTGCAAGCATCAGAAAAGTCAGATTGAGAACATGTCCATGGTGTGATGATCTTTGCAAGAAGAAAGTTCAAAGGATCTAAATCTACCCAGGAAAAGTGTGGCTAATATTAAAGCTTGATTTCACTGAATTATCTTATGACAAGATAAGTGTGGTGCAGTGGTGCAGCAGTTAACATTGTTGCCTCACAGCAAAAGGTTCTCTGGTCCGATTCTTGGCTGGGATGCCTTCTGTGTGGAGTCTGCATGTGCTCCTTGCATTTGTGTGGGTTCCCTCTGGGTACTCCAGTTTCCTCCCACATTGTAAAGACATGCGCCTGGAGCATTTCTCTCCAGGCCTCTGCTGAAAATAGGCTCTGTCCTAGTCGGACTTTCCCAGCCAACAAATGTTAAATAAAATAAATGAAAAAAATGTATGGCTAAAGATGTTATTTCAGATGAACTGATTCATACACTGCAAGCACTATTTGTTTTTTGTAGCTAGAGTTGAAGTGACTAGCACAATTGAAGAGTAGGGGACATTTATAAAGATGTATTCTGAAGAAATTATGTCAGGAATTATGGAAACTGCATTAACTGAACATAGTTCTGATCTTTCCATCAATTTAAAAAAGTGGGTCTCAGAAACTGAAAATTATAAGCAGAAGGTGGGTACTGATTGAGAGAAATGTAACAATTCAGGTTGATTTTTCCTGAGTAGTTAAAAGGGGAGAAAAGGTATCTGGTCAGAATTCTTAAGCCACTTTTCTTAGTGTAAGGCTGAAATGCCAAATAAGGGAAGATTTAACCAACAGGTATCTATAAGTGAGGAAACAAAATAACATTGAAGATAATTCCTGTGTAGATGAATAGTAACCTAGAGAAGAGAGTGGAAATTGAGAGGGCAGTGCTCAGTGACTTGGAGACAGACAATAAACCACAAAGAGAACACAAGAAGGTGACGGTAATGTATACCAAGGGACAGAGTAACCTGGAATCAAGACTTAATGATATTCTTGCAGAAACAAAATATAGGAACTCAAAGGAAAAGGAATAGGGTTCTGTGCATTAAGTTTATAAAAATGATACCAAGAAAATGAAATAGACAAGATAGTAACTGACACGACAAAATGTTAATAAGAGTTGACTTTTCTAGGTGAAGAGTTAGAACCTGAGACCCCAGTGTTTGAGTTGGTAGGAGAGGAGGCAGTTTCTTCTACCTCACAATAGGCTGACCTAAGGAAACCCTGGAGTGAGCTGATCTTCAGATAGACCAACTAAATTTTAAAAAGGCACAGTAGGAAGATGGCAATTTGGGCAAAGCAATGGAAAATTTAGCCATGGATTTAAGGGATGACGTTGAACAAGATGTACCCACTTTTTTTATTCATACTTTGACTTACAAAACAACTTGTTGTACAGAGTACATAAGGCTAGAAAGGAGACAGTGCACCAACTACTGGGACCCAAATCCTTTTAGAAACCTAATAATAAGATCAGCACACAGCTATATGTTAGGCAGACATCTAGGAATAAATATAATAAAAACATGGATGCTAGCAAGGTTGTAGTGCTCCAGAATAATTAAAGAAATTAGGACTTGTTTTGCTTAATGCCCTGATTGTTCATAGGTTCATAGGTGTGTACTAGGCTAATGGGCCTGGAGTCATTACAAGCCTAGCCCATAGGATTACCTTGGCATCATGCCACCTGACCTTAATTCCTAGTGCCTCTGTCAAGTAGAGCTACTGGAGTGATTCCCAAAGTGAATTTTCTATTTCCCATCCAATCATCAAGATTTCTCTTAAAGAGGGCCAGTGAGATGCTCTGCTTTATGGAAAGTCTATTCCATAGCATGGGCAGCCTCTGGATTATGAACTTGTCCCTCCAGCATGCTCTGTTGATTGTGGTAATGAGGGTGAGGTCTCTGGAGTGTGTGATGTGGAGGGATTGGGATTTCTTTAGATGTAGCATTTCTGACAGAGCTGGGTCAGGCATGGCTTTGTAAGTGAAGAAGAGATTGCCTCTAAGTAGGCGATATGAGACAGAAAATAGTTGGAGTTTTTTAAGTCTGTTCATATAGGACAAGTGTTTAAGGCCCAGGATCCTCTTTGTGAGGTACTTTTGCAGCCTCTGCAGTTGTTGCAGGTGTCTAGTGAGGTACATGCCAAATGGGGTATTGTACTCAATGATCGGCCTAATGAGGGAAGAGTAGAGGGAGACAATGACCTCTTTCTTCCTGGATGCAAATCCCTTAGTAATGGCATGTGCCACTTAGAAGGACTTTCTGACCACACTGGCAATGTGGTGGTCAAAAAAGAGGTTGCTGTCAACTGTATTCCCAGATCTCTTATAACGCCTTCTGTGTTCAGTGGACTACCATCAATGTGGTAATTCAAGGGAACTGTTTTTTTTCCTAGGGGGATGACGACACATTTTTTGGCATTGAGCTTAAGGTCATGGTTCTGACACCAGTCGTTGGTCTCAGTGAGACCTTTCTGTAGGATGTCAACATCACTTGGGGAGTTAATAATAGCTCTCAACTTGCAATATTCTGCAAACTTTGTCAGCCAGAGTCCCTTCGTGTTGGCCTGGACTTCAGAGAAGTAGATACCAAACAAGAGAGGACCCAGGACTGAACCCTGTGGGACTCCATTCGTGACTGGTCATCAGTCTGATTTGGAGTCACCTACTTTTACACTGTGGGTTCTATCTGTGAGCCAGTTTGCAACCCTCCTAGTGATATAGGGGTTGATGCCCAGCTTAGTGAGTTTTTCTATGATTCTTGAGTGGGGAATGGTATCAAAGGCCTTGGCCAGATCAAGGTAGGCTTTGTCCACAGCTCTGGTGACTGACTCAAAGAAGTCAACCAAGTTGAGCAGGCATAATCTACCTTTCACAAAACCAAACTATGTAGGATCCAGAGTTTGGAGATTCCCTATATCCTTGTTTATTAGGTCCATAATGATGTGTTCCATAGCCTTGCATATCAGACTCATCAGGCTAATGGAGTGATAGTTCCCAGGGTCTGTAGTCACTCCTCCTTTTTGGAGGGGGATGACTGTAGCAGTGCACCATTTGGTAGGGACAAAGCCTGAGGTGAGGCTGTGACTAAACAGGGCACACAGGTGAGGTGCCAGGTTACTCTATAGTTCATGTAGAACACAGCCAGGGATATTGTCAGGTCCCATAGAAGCTGTATTCTTGGCCTTGGGCAGTGCTGTTTTAACCTTTGTAGCAGTTATACTGGATGCCTGGCAATCTACTGGTATTGTGATTGGTCCTTGGGGGGGCTGCAAAGTTGGCACTGAATCTGTTGGCCAGTATATTGGCAATATCTGTTGGCTCGGTATAAGAGGTACCATTATGCAGTAGCTCAGAGCAAATCTGGGTATTGCCGTGGAGCTTCTTTACATAACTATAGAAGACCTTGTGGTTATCTTTACTATGTGCTGCAATTTTGTTTTCATAGCTAGCTTTAGAGGATTTGATGAGGGATCTCAACCTTTTGTTGAGGCTGATAAGGGAGTTTTTCCAGTCTTGGGACTTTACCGTATTCCGCATCAGTTTCCTCCTTCTGTTGTAGAGTATGTTTATGGCAGTGGACCACCAGATTGCCTTCTTTTTTTTGATGAGAGCATCTTGGTTCTATTAGGTATGGTGAGATCCATGCATTTGTGTACGTGTTTGTACAGTGTATTGGTGCATGATTCAATGGTCATGTAACTATTCTCCAGTTGCATGGGTGCTGTGAAGTTAGCCACCTCTGTTTTTAGGAGCCCAAAGTTAGCTTTGGAGAAGTTTTTCATGGTGGTTACCTTTGTGGGGGGTGGGGGGTGGGAGGGATGTGCATTTCCAAGGTGATTAGTTTGTGGTCAGATCTAACCAGGGAACAGTTGATTACTGGTGTAGAGCAATGGTTGCCCATGTTAGTAATGATCAGGTCAAGGATGTTGCTACCTCTAGTGGGGGTAAGAATGAGCTGGTCCAGGGCACTGGAATTAATAAATTCCAGGAAGCACTGGGCAGGTGTATTGGTACATGAGTAGTTTTCCCAGTTAATAGAGGAGTAGTTGAAGTCACCCAGTATGAGAGTGTTAGGTTGGACCCTAATGTTCTCCAGGGTGCTTAGGAACGTGGAGTGTGAGTCTTGGGACATGGTTGTGGACCTATAGCAAGCTACAACCTGAATTGCTGTCTTACCCAATGTTAGCTGCACCTGAAGTATCTCAGATGTGTTATGTTGGGCTACCAGTCTGGAGATGTATGCATCCTTTATGAATATGGAATAGATGTCAACCATTGGCACAGTCTTTAAGGTCCCTTTGCTTCTATTACCTACCATAGAGGTGTCATTCAAATCATTGCAGTGGACACTATGGGTTCATTGGTAACACTAAAAATCCATTGAACAATGTCTTTAAATATATTTTGATTATTTTGTCCTTTGCAACTAAATATCTTGAAGCCATTATATTACATAAACCCTTTGCTTTAAGAACAAGTACATAAAAACTTCAGTATACCGTACCAGATAGGTGGATTGGTGGACCACTTTAACAAAACACTAAAGTCCATAATAAAGAAGGTTATTGAGCAGGATGGTAAAACTGGGACCAGTTAATACCCTACCCTCTATTTACCATTACAGAAGGGACACAAGCCTGGATTATGTGCAGCATATTTGAATTGTTATATGTTTCTCATTTTCTTCAGCCTCCAAATCCCACAGCCTGTCTGCTGATTCTAATTCCATCAGTTTATCCTTTTCTTTGGCCTCCAAATGCTGTAGTCTCTCCGCTGATTCTAAATCCAAATGTTTGGCCTCCAGTTCAAGTCTCTTCAACTCCAGATGGATTTTTAAGTCCTCTGAGGAAAAGGTGAACTGTCCTGTTTCTGAGGGCTGCAAAATACCATCACTAGACAGGCTATACTCCTGGTTGCTGGTCCGAGCTGTGACTAAGGCTAAAATAATTTCCTGTTTAGTTAGGTTGGCATGTACCAGTCCTTTGGCTTCACACACATTGGCCAACTGGTTTTTTCTCAGCTCCCCATAATCCTCTGATGACATATGTGATGGAAGGAAGTACTGCCAGCACAGCTAGCTGAAATTTTGTAAATAATTATATATTTGTGAATATCAAATGGCTTTATACACAATGTTTGTGTTACAAATGTATTAGAACTGTGTGTCATACAAGATGCCCGTGCTACAAATGTATTAGAATTGTATGTTATGTGTATATCAAACTGATTTGAATAGATGTTTGTGTTGAAAAGTATTTGTAAAGTGCTTGTGTTTGAAATGTATAAGCAGTGTGCCTCACTGGAGGGAACAGAAATGTACATGCACTATTGTAACTGTTTAAATGTATATGTTTTAACAGAGGAAACTGGAGGGTTATCCTCAGTCCAGCAAATTTTAGAAAAATATCTGAAATTAAATAATTTTATAGGCTAGGCCATAAACATACTATCTCACAGTTTCCAAGGCAGCCAGAGACACAAAGTCTGTACTAGGAAGCTTTCTATATTGTCTTTAGAGTGAACTAGTTGCAACTCAGGAAGAGTGGAAGTGTTTAATTGTTTTCCAACCTCCAGAAGCTCAACATATCTGAGCAAAGTCCTTGCATTTGTATTTTTACAGGTAGGTGTTAAGTCCTGCCAGCTTCCAGGAATGGGGGGGGGGTGTTGCATGGGAACTAGAAGTCAGATGACAAGAGATGATGTCATTCTGCAAGCTATCCCAGCAGTAATATTTTAGATATTATTTTGAAAAGTCTCTTGGAGAGAAGAGTATTCTGTATTCTGTCTTGGCCCTGACAACAACAAGAAGGACCACTCACCACATCATCTGCCTTGCTCTATTAAGTAAGTTATTAAAGTATAGTAACTCTCTTAGATACAGTCAGGAATACAGTGATGCTTAGTTTAGATATTGTTTTCTTTATTTGTCTGAGCCCTGTCCTGCAATGTTATTTTAAATGTTCCCTGTGATTTGAACTTTGATGTCACTGTGACTGTATATTTAGTATTGTCTTTTTCTTTTATTATTTATCATGAGTGGACAGGTGATCCACTGTGGCAACCCCTAACTGGGAAAAGCCAAAAGAAGAAGAATATTACATTTGTTTAAACCTTTCATTGTGGCTGATCTTTTAGAGGTATTTAAATTTTGAGAGTACTTGCATATTTATTTGGTGACACTGTGTGGGCCACTCCTAATAGCCTTGCTCTTGGTCAAACTCCCATTTGTATTAATATTAATTTCACTCAGTATATTGGGTACCCTTGGAAGAGCCTTATGGTAGCTGACAAGAAGTTCTGGTGGCAGTGGAAACTACCTTATTGATGGGCAAAAGGGGGCATAGCTAATAAACCTGGCCAACCTTTCCCAGGTGTGTGTGTGTGTGTGTGTGTGTGTGTGTGTGTGTGTGTGTGTGTGTGTGTGTGTGTGTGTGTGTGTGGGTGTGGGTGTGCATGTATGTGCAAATCAAATCTGCAAGTGTGTGTGTGTGTGTGTGTGTGTGTGTGTGTGTGTGTGTGTGTGTGTGTGTGTGTGTGTGTGTCAGCTACTTTGCCTGGGACATGAAGCACTGGAGAGTGTTGAAGGGCTTGGCTTGGAATCCTGGCTACTGACTGAACTCTATAGCTGTGCCAGTGGGGAGTCTTATTGGAGATCTAGAGAAAGAGGGAGAAACCAACCCTGGACTGACTGTGGCCCCAGTGTGCTCTTATGGAAAATTGCACTTGTTGCCGAAGGCTGCATCTGGAAATACTGTGTGTGTACCTGTTATCCTCCCAGGGAACATTCCTTACAGGTGCCAATGGTGAGGATTGAAGCTCCTTCATTACTGATGCAGTGTTGGGTCATCACAATATCATTGCCTGCATTCCCTGACTGACTTAAGCTAAAATAAATAAATAAATAAAACTGTTGTAAAAATGAAACTTGTATGTTTACCTATTGGCTGCTGAGAGTACACAAACCTTCAGTGACAATTGCCTACAGACTACAGAAGTTCAATTAATATCCACAGCACTGCTCACCAATATGTGATGTCTCCCTCTAGGCCAGTAATCAAGGAGCCTAGATCCTCTCCAGTGACATCCTTGAGGGATGTTCACTTGGAACAAAGTTAGGTAGATACAGTATTTCCAGATGCTGCTCCCTGCACCAAGCAGATTTTCCCTTAAGAACACACAGGGAACACTCTCAGTCCGGGGTCTGGGTTTCCCTCTCTCTCACTCTCTCTCACTCTCTCTCTCTCTCTCTCTCTCTCATCCCCTAGTGAGACACATCACTGGCACAATTATAGAGCTGAGTCCTCAGTAAAGTGTCCCAAGCTAAGTCCTCCACCACCCTGTATGTGAAACCAGTGGTCTATGTCCCTGCTCCAAGTAGCTGACACACACACTCTTTGACATTTGATTTTCACACACACACACACACACACACACACACACACACACACACACACACACACACACACACACACACACACACACACACACACACACACACACACACACGCACACACACGCACACACACACACACACACACACACACACACACACACACACACACACACACACAAGTCTGGGACTAACTATGCCCCTCTGCCCAGACTATAAGGTAGATACTGGCACCAGGACACTCCAAAGCCAATTACTCTAAGGCTCTTACAAGGGTACCCAATTATCTTGAGTAAAATTAATATTAAGAGAAATGGTAGTGTTTGACCAATGAAGTAAGGCTTTCAGGAGTGGCGACAGTGTCACCAAATAAATATAAGTACTCTCAAAGGTTAAAATATTCTCCAAAACACCAGCCACAATGAGAAGTTTAAATATAAATATTTAATTTAATTTAATATTTAACATTTAATATGAAGAAAATCTTCGAGATAAATAGCAATGTAGTAAACACCAAGTTTTGTGAAAATATACCTTTTATAGGGGGAAGAAAAAAAATGGGAACTTTTAAATGTGGAAGTTGTCATCAATGTGAATATATTATGAATAAAGGGGAAATTCATTTAGAAAGTAGAAAGAGATGGATTGGAAGTAAGGGGAACTTTAGTTGTGATACAAAAGGATTAATTTACCTTGCATCATGTCAAAAATGTAAGTCATTTTATGTGGGTAAAACAGAGAGAGTATTGAGGAGGCGTATCTATGAACATCTTTATGAAATTTCAAAAGCTAAAGAAACAAATGCTTTATACAAACACTCTAGGGAATGTGAAGGGTATAAATTCCTCTTTTTTGTATTAGAACAAGTCAAGAGAGATATAAGAGGTTGCCCTTGGGAGGAATTGATAGAATATAAGGAACTGTGGTGGCAGATAACTTTGGAAGCAGCGAAAACACCTGGTTTAAATGACCATATCTCTCTTTTACCTTTATTAAAATTAAGGGCTGTCAAAGTGTAAAGACTGTGTTATGATCAATATGCCAGTAGATGGCGCCATTCTACTTGAATACATTGACTCTTACATGTCAAACAAATTTTTATATACATGTAACAGATTACATTTTTTTAAATAAAGTTTAGATTTTAATAATTATTTATGAATAATATATTAATTTTAGATATTATGAAATTTATTCAAGATGTAACAAGTGAATTCTTCACTATTTTATTTAATATTTATATTTAGTGGTGACATTATATATACTTGCTACTTAATATTCATGAGCCTTTTTGGAGAGCCTGATTAGTGTGTTTAAATGTTTTTTGTGATGTTTATTGGTTAATGTTTTAATTCCGAGCTATTTAAGATGTAATTAGTGGTATTATTTGTTATCTGATGAAGTCCAAGTTGTATGTGGACGAAAACGCGTATTGTGAATTAACTGCGTTAATGCTGTTTTTATGTTGCTTGTGATGCTGTTCGTGGATATTGAATAAATCGAGTGATTTTTGCTAACTGGTTGGAGTACCCCTCTCTTGCCTACTGCACTCTTTTGGATTTTGTTGTTGCTTTCTGAGTGCAGTTTTCGCAGTTTTCTGAGTTAAATATAAATATATTTATTAATAAATAATAAAAGAACATGAAAATACTGAATATATATTTACAATAAACACCAGAGTTTCATCACAGGAAATATTAAAATAACACAGATGAATAGATTCAAACAGATACAGAAAAACAATACTTAACTAATCTCACTATATTTTTCTGACTGATATAAAGAGTTATTTATTCCCTGGTTACTTACTAAAGTAAGACAAGATGAAGTGGGTGAGAGATCCTTCTATGTCAGTTTCCAAAAACAGACTGCAATGAGACTTCAATCTCATCTAGTATTAAAACATTATTTCAGTCCTGGATTACAGAAAGACAACACACACATCTGGTCACCTGACTTCTGGTTCACATACTACCCCCATTACTAGAAAATGAACCAGAATCTTGCACATATGTGTTACCATGCACACAGTTAGAGCTTTGCTAAGATGTGTTATAGCATCTGGAAGCCATAAAACCATTTCAATACTTCCACCCTTCCAGGGTAGCAATTAGTTCACTGCTAAGGACAATACAACAAGGATTCCTAGTCCTTGTTTTCACAAACATTTTGTCTCTGGCTACAATCAGAACTGTAAGATACAATCTTTATGGCCTACCAGGTAATTTCATTTCAAAATATTTTTCAAAGTTAGCTGGACTGAGATTAATCTCTTCTCTTCCAATATCCTCTGCTACAATATATTAACTTTAATAGTTACAATACAATCTGACATACAAGTGTATTTCTTTTTCTGTCCAGCAGGACACACTGTTGGTACATTTTTAACACAAGCAGCTTTACAAATACATTTCAACACAAGCACCTGTACAAATTATTTTTATATACAAATGACATATAATTCTTAATAAAACTACAGCTAGATATACTGACAAGTGTTACACATCCACTGCCCTACTT
Source organism: Protopterus annectens (assembly GCF_019279795.1). NCBI lineage: Eukaryota > Metazoa > Chordata > Ceratodontiformes > Protopteridae > Protopterus > Protopterus annectens. The sequence continues at coordinate 165,388,980 of NC_056748.1, forward strand.
CTCACAAGTGGTACCACCTACCCAATCAGGGTGACAAAACAAATCTACTGGCTGACAAATTCAGCTCAAACTTCATCCCCAGCTCCACGAGGTGAAATTCCCCTCCAACATACGTCTGCCAGCTATCAGCAGGGTCCATGTGCTGGAAGCACTATCTAAAGCCAAGAACACCACCGCCATGGGTCCCGACAATATCCCCAGTTACCTCCTGTTCAGTCTAAAATATCACGTATTAGGACCACATGAGGCACTCTTCAACTACATCCTTGAAAACAGGCTACTTTCCAAGTGAATGGATGGCCACAACAGTCATTCCACTCCACAACAGCAGAACATCAACCAACCCAGGGAAATACAGACTTATCAGTCTACCAACCCTAATATGGAAATAAATTGAACAAATTATCATGGAAGTGATAAACAAGGACATTGGCAACTTGCAGACACTGGACTCATCTTGATTTGGCATTGTTAAGAGAAGGTCATGCCTACTGAACTGGTAGATCTCTTTGAGAAGATCAGGGTAAAACTGTGCATACCACATATCTTGACCTGGCTAAGGAATTTGATGCAATACCCCACTCATGCATTGTTGACAAGGTCTCTGAGCTGGCCATAAACCTTTACATAACTCACTGGATTACCAGCCCACTGGTTGGAAAACATGGTGTAATATCCGCTGCATCTCTCATCCTGTTAACGTAAGAAATCTATATAGGACCCAAAATAATAGGGGGGTGGCATAGGCCCAAAAATAGGAACAGATTTTAAACATTACTCTTAAGAACCTAGAATGTTGCTAGATTAACAGAATTTGTGTTAGCATGCATTTTCTGAAGGATATTAAGTCTGAAACTCAAATGTGTGTCATTATTTAGTGACTTCAATTATCAGTAATTTGCCAGAAAACTACACATTTTAACTTATTAATATTTATTTTTATTTTATTTTATTTTTATTTGTTTTCTGGGGCACAGCACTGATTTCCATGGATCTTTTTCAGAGTGGGAGCGGTGCCTGGGTAAGTGACCTGTTAGAGTCAGGCAATGGAGGTAATCAAAACCTTGCACTAGAGGACCACAGGAAGCAGCCATTAACTCAGCAACACCTATGTGGTATAGAATGTCACACCTCTTGCAGTCTACACACATCTTGCATTTCAGAACATTTTTTTGAAAAATAAACTTAAAAAAGTGTAAGATAAACAACTGTAAATATTTTGTAAACAATAAAAACTATTAAAACTGTACAAATAATGTTATCAGCAAGAAGTCTGTTTACAGTGATAATAGTGCGTTCATAGTCTTTTAAAAAATACTGTAATATTTATAATGCATACAAACCCTAAATTATATTTTTTGTAAATGTTCACAAATTTTCAAGTCTTGAAAACTGTACTTTCCAGTATAGTGTGATATAAACTGGCATTGACAGTGAATTGTCCTGTCTCCTACGTTGATGTTTCCCACCATACACCTCAATAACAAGTAGGTCTCTCAGTTATGAATATATGAACATAAATATTGAAATATGAATAATAAAATGTGGCAAACAAAGATAAATTTTTCCACTGCAGGACATCCTAAACTAACCAGCTTAGAGTCCTTTTTAATAAATACCCGCCCTTCCTTATACTGCCTGTTATTACCTTGTAAATGAGTTAGAGAAGGCAGACCCAAAAAACATCTGGATTCCATAAGGCGATACAGACCCAAAAACATCTGGATTCCATAAGGCGATACAGACCCCAAAACACCTGGATTCCATAAGGCGATACAGACCCCAAAACACCTGGATTCCATAAGGCGATATGGGTGTGTCTGGAAGTATATAAAATGGCATTTTAGGCTTGAGTGAGTTAAGAGGAACAGACCAAAACTATGAAGCAAAAATATGGACAGTTAAGATGTATTGTGCTTGGTATATTGTTGCAATACAAGTGCAGATATCTGAACACCTATTATGCTCAGGTGGAGCACTGTGGACTCTTGGCTAGGCTTGCAATAGCTAGATTAAATAGACAGATAGAAAGACAGACAGAGACAGAGATATAGGTACATATATTTTTAGAAAAACATTAACTAAAAGATCACACATCATTGGCTAATTGCAGACAGGAAGTAAGGCCTGCCCCATTATAGGGACACACAGTAGCATTTGAAAAGGACTTTTGCTGAATTGGGTTTTAGGTGAATTACAGAGGCAATTTTGTGTGGTTTGATACATCATGATTTACTCACATAAACACAGGAACACACAGAAACAGACACATACGCACACGCATGTGTGTGCAGCACAGTTGCTTTCTTTTTAGGGCACCTTAGGAGCCCAGATCTGGTTAATTCTCTTGTTCAGAGTCACATAGTGTACAAAGGTAGACTAAATGACTGAGAGATCATAGGTATAGCTCTCTGTGTTTTCTGACAGGACAATATTTAATAAAAAAAGCATGTACATTAACCCAGGACTGTACAACAAAAGATATTTCATTATTTAAATGTTAATATAGAAATCCAACAAATGCATGATGAAAATAGGGCATGACAATGCATGTTAAACTGCTGAGATTGTTTTCTGCCTTGTGTGTTCTTCTGTCCAGTGAAATTTGTTTATATTTAATAACTTGGGAAGTTTCTGTTGCCCTACTTATTTTATCTTATGGAGATATGTTGTGGGTGATAAAAAAAATAAGCAGCTCTTTTTAAATGACCGACCAGAATAAACTGCACAAATACTGGTCTGAAGAATATAGTCTGCATCCAACAGTAATGATCAGTAGAAATATTATGGACTAAAATAATGCATACATGATGAATATGCTCCAGCATCTGTGCCTAAATAACATATGCATGATGAATATGCCTCTAGCATCTGCGCCTAAAGTATACATGATGAATATGCCTCCAGCATCTGTGCCAAAATAATGTATCCATGATGAATATGCCTTTAGCATCTGTGCCTAAATAATGTATTCATGATAAATATGTCTCTAGATTCTGTGCCTAAATAATGTATGCATGATGAATATGTCTCCAGCATCTGTGCCTAAATAACGTATACATGACGAATATGCCTCCGGCATCTGTGCCTGAATAACATATGCATGATGAATATGTCTTTAGCATCTGTGCCTAAATAATGTATACATGATGAATATGCCTCTAGCATCTGTGCCTAGATAATGTATACATAATGAATATGCCTTCAGCATATATGCCGTGACCTTCTGAATATCAGTTTATTCTCAGTCAGTGTTTATACCCCTTGTCTTTATGAGGTAACAATTGCCATTTATTCCCAGTAGCAGTTTATGTTTCATAGCTAGGATCCAATACTTCTTTCAGGGGTAATCCAGGAACATTACCTGTCTTAGTGATCTATCTAGGGAGCTAAGTAGGCCATTGAAGCCTCTTGGAATTAATCACCAAATTACAATTATTTACAATTCCTTAATGCAACATACAGGATGTATTGACAAGATATTTATTCCCCATTCCCTAAGTGAAATCTAAATTATTTTTGTGTCATAGCTCTTTATGTCTCAATCCCAATATGGATCTGACTTATTTAACATGAAACATTGTTAGACAATGATAGCATTCCTGCCTCACAGAGCTTGTTTCTTCACTTGGTTTCTAAGATACCTTCTTTGTAGAGTTAAATGGCCTTTCTCCGTTTGCATGGATTTTTTCTAGTGCCCAAGTTTCTTCCCACTTCCCAAAGACATGGTGATCCTCCAAACCATTTATGTGTGGCTGTGAGTGAACATTTCACACAGTGGCCTAGTATCTCTCAAAGATTAGCTCAATGCCTGAGACCAAATGTTTGACAGCATATGTCTCCAACTTCCCTACAATCTGGAATAGAAAGTAGCAGATGTTAGGAAAGCATTTCATGAATGATGCTTCTTTAGAGCCCTTTGTGTCATTGCACATTTTTCAGCCAGTGCCCTAAACATTTTTTGTCCTGATTAATTTACACATCTGCTATGGTGCCTTAAAAATAGAGGAATTCTGCATTTGTATATATACATTTCAATGTTTTGCAAAGATTTCTTGCAGGGTAATTTATTCGTCTGTATAGGGACATTTGTTTTCTTATAATTACTATATACATTTCCAGTGTTCTTGAAAATAAACATGATTTCTGTCTTGATAACATTACAGGGCTTAGAATTCCAAAGTACATATAAAATCAGTGGTATACAGTGGAAGCCACCATTTATTATTGCTAAAAGCATTTGTGTTTTGTACATAATAAAACTGATATGGTGTGTTGTTGCTGCAGCCTTCTGAGATGATATCAGGCTCTGAGTTTCTGCAAAGAAGCGTTCTGTCAAGATCTGTCTGTTTTCTCACTGTTTAGATCTCTGTGTGGATGACAGCCCGGATGCCTAAAGTTGCCCAATGAAAACCATTAACACTTTAAGCAGATCATCTTTTCAGTGACTTCTGCAAATAGCTATCTCTGTTCACATTCCACCAGAGAAATGGGCTGGTGGGAAGAGGAGGGAACTGTACTCTGCCCTTTCCACAGCCTCTGGCCTGCTGCACATATTTTAAGCCTTTGACAGAACTCTAGATATTTTAATAACTTGCCCTTGTAACCTCATTTTCAGTGTGTGTTTGTTATTATGATGCTTATTAGCAGAAAATATTTTGCTATATGTTTTCCCAGAATGTTATCAGGTGACCATCTTGATGTTAAAATACAAGCTCATTCAATGCCATAAAAAGATTTTTGCACTTGACATGAGGCAAAAGCACTTCTCAGAATCTACATCACAAGCTTGGCTTTTGCCTCTGAAAATACAGTACTTGCTTTCAGACTGTGGGAAAATATTGCATTATATTAAACATTATGTTCCAGTGTTTCAAGCTGAACTATTTATTTCTTAAGTATGTTTAACTTTAATTGAGCTTGTGATATATTTTTGCTTGATATCAATGGCCAGAAGTGGCCAGTGCAGTTCCTTATACACAGCGTTTTTTTCTCAGATGTGTGTAAGTGCCCCAGTTCTAGCGTAACAATACTGGATGGCTAGGACCAATCCATCTAAGGGAAGGAAGTGCCTGTAAAGGAACATGACAACTCCATGTCGGAAGATGGTTTTAGCCATGGGTGCAGTGATCCCTAAAGCTTACTGCTCAGGAAACAGATGTCTCATGCAAAGCAATGTGTCACTACCTTCTTTCCTTTTTATGGTTTAATTTCATTATCTTCTTATTTTATTAGCTGCAAAACATTATTTGATAAACCAATTCATGAATAATACCAGTAACAGATAATAAAACTCCACCGGACAATAATGATAACATTCACACCAAACTAAATTCTGAAGTATACCAAAGGAAACAGATGTGAAAGTTGATTCATATTTGTGGTAACATTTATAATCAGAAGGAGATGACAGCACTTACCAACGAGCGATTTATTTTATTTTGAACAGGTACAAGTATGCAGGCTTGGCATTGAGCCCTTTTCAGCCCCAATGTTAAAAAAAGGCAAAAAAAAACCTAGTCTGAGTATTTTATACAGTTGTACAGAGAGTGTGATGTCATCTGTAGGCTTAATGCATTTAGCAGACAATCACTGTATTTGTTAATAATAGAAAAGACATAAAACATTTAGGCTGTTCATTGCTATGTTTTACTTGTGAGTATACAATGCATTTTATGCAGTGCATAGCTACTAAAAAGCAGTGCGTAAAATGTGATATTTCTGTAAGGTTTATTGTGTTATATGCAGATATCTATCAGATTTATTAGGATGGATTAAGGATGTCACTTAGTAGCTCTCTCTATGAATCACTGAGTTGCTGTCCTTTGCGGACCAGCACAACAAAACATGTAGGTCAGAGACACACAATGATGTGGTCACAAAGTGTGATTGATAGCAAAGCAAAATGCTGCTGTGACACACAAGAACGAAAGGTGTTGTGTGTCAGGCAACTGGATGGGAAATGTTGCTTAAAGGGCCACAAACTGGAAAGTGCAGTCATCCACAGATAATAATACTAAAGTGAGAAAACACAGCATGGCAGAAACTAAAGAATATGCTGACTGTACCCCTGTCACTAATTGGATACATAGGATAAATGTTTATGCACATAGGAAGAAGCTTATGTTACATGCAGGGGGGCTAAACGTACTAATGAGAATGCAATGACAATAAGAACAGTTAGTGGTGCTGCCTTGTGAAGACCACTGGTGCATGCAAGGAAAAGGCCATCACATTTCCAACTGCATGGAGTAACATATATCATTATCCACAAAATACAGGGAATATGGAGAGGACATATACCTTCTGAGTCTTCTGAAGCAGGAAGCAGCAACATCTAAGGACACACCAGAAGCAATGAGAAAATGGTGCATGGCTTGGACCTCCAAAGAAGGACAGATGTCCTTTCCAGAGAGAGAGAGAAGATGACTGCATGAGGTCATCAGGCAAAGGAAAAAGGAAGCACTGTCCACCAGAGGATGATTATAGAAATATCACAATTGGGTGCACGAGAAGCAATCACACAATGTACACTGCTGGGACCAACAAAGTTGGGCAGATGTCAGTCTAAGAGAGAAGACGACTGCATCAGGTCATCAGACATAGTAGAAAAAGCACTGTCCACCAGTGAGTGGTTGTAGACACACCACCATTAGTTGTATCAGAAACAATCAGACAATGGTGCACTGCTGGAACCATCAAAGATGGATAGATGTGCTTTCCTGAGAAAAGAAAATTTCATCAGGTCATAAGGCAAAGGAGAAGGAAGCATTACTCACAAAGGGATGATTGTCAGACAAACTACCATCAGCTTAATTGATGCATTTCTACAATACAGCACTTTTATATGTAATGCACAACACTAAAGGATGGGAAGTCCAGCTGCAGCTTGCTAAAAACTGAAGAGAACATAATGGACTTGTCACCCATGTGAATGATGAGTAGGACTTTTTCCAGCAATACATTACTATGCAATTAGCATTACACAATTTCTTGGAGTCTTGGAATGAAGGACCACAGATTTTAACCACTCTTGAATGTACTGATGAGTTACAAAATGTAGTGTACACAGGAGGAGATGTTGGGCTGTCTCCTAGGTGTACACAAGGAATGCAGTGTACACATCAGCCCAACATACCTAGTGGTGAACTTTGGAAGAGTGGTGTGCCTTTCCATCTGCAAGACTCAAAGGTTGCCTGTGCCATCTTTGTCAAATAATATGGAAGCATTTTATGAAATGTGGTTTACATTTAAAGTATGGCAATACCTGGATCATCAGACAGATGTGAAACAGTATGCATTCCTTGTGTTCATTCCTCAGTATGATATCCTGGCTGCATACTGTGACCTTTGTGTCAACATGCTGAATATGAGTTGCAAATGGTTTCAGTGGTTTAGAACATGCACATCACCATGTGACCATGACCTTACTCAGCCTGGATATCTAACCATGTGACCATGACCTTACTCAGCCTGGGTATCTAAACGTGACCATGACCTTACTCAGCCTGGGTATCTAACCATGTGACCATGACCTTACTCACCCTGGGTATCTGAACATCATAACATTCCCCTTCACTCCTACTTACATTTTGTTCTGTGCATGGTATTACTATAGAAGTACTTCTGAAGACACAAAATCATATCAGGGCTGGCACAGGTGATTGCAGTCCATTTTTTTCTGCTCCATGCATGTTGACTTCACAAGCTTCTCTCTCTCTCTCTCTCTCTCTCTCTCTGTCTTTTATCTGCAATGGGCAGGACCATCTCTGCTCTGCAAGAGGACCTTTTGTAGGGAATGCTATTCATGAACCCTTCTCCATGTGGTTAGATGCAGATGCACTCTGCCTGTTTATGACTATCTGCATGTAATGACATACCATTTGAAACTGCATTGTTAGTCAGTCTCTAATATTCTCATTAGATGAGTTAAGGACTACACTGTTGATGATGGGCATTGGTTGCAATACTCCACTTAATTTTATCTATGTCTTTGTGTCACACATGGTGTAATAGCATAAACATATTTGTTAAATTTTTGATCAAAGGAAAATCTACATGTAAAGAGCTTTGCATTTCTCAACATTTTGCTACATTTTCTTATCATATATATGAAACATCCCTTTTTGTCATTTTGTGCCTTGTGAGCCCTTTTATCCCATGGTTCTGTCTACTGCCTTTGTCCAGGTTATTATATGACTTCATATGCCTTTCAATAAATGGTTATGTTTTCTCCATTAGCAGGGTGCCCATCCCCCATTCATATCTGCTAGGATTTATACTTGTATGCATTAACTGGAATGTTGTAGGGCAAATCTACTCATAAACTATAAAGTTATAAACACCCATATGGTGACTGCTTCTGAATAAACTGCTCACATTTAAAACGTGATAAAGGAACTATTTGTATAAAAGGCTTTCAATGTTAGTGATTCAAAATACATATGTAGATATTTACTATTTCAGTGTAGTGCATAACAGCTGGATTATTATATATATGCAGTATATGATGATTCTGATATGATTAAATAGAGCTAAAACATCAGCAAGTGCTGTAAGCTCAGGAGTTGTTTGCAGTAACATAGTTCCTTTTTTATGAAAATAAGTTATCAGGAATTGAGAAAATGATACAAGTATCCAGACAGCATATACTGGACATGTTTGCTTATTCACAGATTTGCCACAAATATATACACAGTGCAGAAGTGCAGAGTGTAGAAATCAAAGGCCCATTTCCATATGATTAAATACCTGTGGAGAAGGTGTAATGGGAATAGTGCAAGTTATCCCGTTCCAAAGAAGAAATGGGTTTGTCTGTCCTGGTGGTTATGTGTGTATGTATATATATATATATATATATATATATAGATACTGTATTAAAAATTTACTATAACACCTACACTTATTACAAGGAATACTAAATACTAGTTGCATAGCAGAGAGCAAATTTTTGCACTGTCATCATAATAATTAGCAGTATGTTATATATAATGTAAACACATGTTTGCACTGTCATCATAATAATTAGCAGTATGTTATATATAATGTAAACACATTTGCGAGGCCGGCGTAAGGCTTGCGCCGGCGGTGCATGGAATAGCCGGCGCAGTAGCGCCATATGCATATTAATGAGAGTGCACCGGAATCACAGACACGTGCGTAGTGTACGTGAGCGAGCCCAGGTAGGATGCGTCTGGAGGCGTGTCTAAGCCGGCATGAGGTGAGCAACCTAATGTGCTGACAGCCACGGTCCGCCCACAATAGTAATGGCAGCAGCCAGGTCCCATGCAGAATGAAACGCACGTACAGTATGCAACATAGTACCCGTCCCAAATTAACGGAGAAGCAAATACAAGCCACGAAGGCATAAGTGTACTCGTCCAAGGAGCAAAGGATACGCATAAGACCGCGTTCGTCCCGCAATGCACCGTCAGTGTTTACACTCAGAGAAGGTGTACAGCCGCATGTCAGCGCGCCACACCGACATAGGAGCAGCGACTAAGGTCACCACCTGTCCCACTGTGGTTGGGGCAGTCTCTCTATGGCCAGTTGTGTCCCGAAAAATCGTATTAGAAATGGCTGATGTGCTACGATTGTAGGACACAATGATATCCCGTATTTAATGTAATGGTAGCATGAATTGGTTATTTCTGTAACAGAAATACCTAAATGACACAAGAAACAGAATAAGCAAGCAAATTGCCACAACAATAAGCTTATATTTAGGCAAACAAGTGAAGTTCTATGCTATATAGTGACCGTGTGTATGTGTCGGCCTGTAAAGTCAGATGTGAGTCCCGGAAATATCCCAGATCGGAAACTGGAAAAGGTGAAAACCCCAGTAGTGACATGGGCATGGTCACCAGGGTTACCTGCTGTCCCAATGTGCCATGGACAGTCCCTGATTGGACAGTTGTGTCCCTGCAACAATCAGAAAAATGGAAAATGACCTCCGATCCCCTGCCAAGAAAATTCTCGCAATATACATGTAATAGTAGCATAAAACATATACATTACTATATGAAACACAGACATGGCATAAGAAAATAAATAAGGAACCCAAATGCTTACAGAATAAGCTTATAGTATGGCAAACAAGTGAAGTTCTGTCAACTGCACTAGCCGTGGGTATGTGTAGTCCTGCAACTTCGAAGTTTCCACATAACATGCCCCACTATGGGCATTGGAAAAGGTGCCAACCATAATGGTCACAAGCAGTAGTGAGAGTACATATCCGGGTAGCTGTGTTGACATAACAACAGTAAGGAAGCAAGATACCTCAAACACAGGCAAACATGTGCATAGCAACATATCCCACACCCAACAACGTCTCTGTTGCATACACTGGATGGCGTATGTTGAAGTGTAATATCCAGAAGCAGAACCCATGCATTCGGATGTACTACACAATAGCCTCATTGTACATGTCAGTCCCACCCATGTACACCTCTGCACCCTAACCTAACC